>NW_017193772.1:0-20981 GCF_001704415.2 Capra hircus
TGAGGATTCCTGTCCAGTGCTGATTCCTCTCCAGTGCTGACATGGATCTTGGGGTATTTCTGGAGTCTCCCCAGGAGAGTGAGTCCTGGTCTTGAGTGGGGGCATGCACGTGCGCTTTCCTCCCAAGCTGTAGCAGCGTATCAGGCTTCCCTTCGCGTGGATCAAGGGATCTGTGGCTTTCCCTCGAGGCTTTCCCACGAGGCATTCCACGAGGCTTTCCCAAAGGGCTGTCCCACGCGCCACCGTGGTGTGAGTCGATCCTCGGCTTGAAAGTCGAGGCAGTTCAGGGAAAACAGGTTTCCCTGGAATGGATGAGACATCTGGGGAACTCTGGGAATGGTGGCACGACCCTGGAGTTCGTCTCACCTTTCCTGTGGAGAGCGCCTCCTCTTGAGATGCGACGGGAACACCGGGAATTCTTTCCCGAACACGAGGGAAAGGATCCTCCTCTCGAGCTCGGAGTCGGAAATGGGGCTCCTCTGGATGTAGCGGGATTTCTCGAGCTTCCTCTTGAGTAGAGACGGTATGGTCGGGGAACTTCTTGAGTTGCATGCAAGGGTGTGAAGGACCGTTGGAAGTTCCAGATAGTTAGGTGTGGATTTGCCTCGATTCGCCTCATCGGAAATGGGCCTCATCTCGCCTGGAGGGGAGAACCTCCTGAATTTTCTCGAGTTGCGGCTGGTGCTCTCGAATTACGACGGGGACCTCAGGGACACGCTCTGGTTCCTTCAGGAAAGGCTAGTCCACTTGCGAGTTGCTCCAGGGCCTTTCGGGATTCCTCTCCCTTCGATGCCGGGGCCTAAGACCTTGTGTGGAGTCTTTGCCGGAACCTGAGCATTCCTCCAGCGCTGACCAGGATCTTGGGGTACTTCTGGAGTCTCCCCAGTGGAGTCAGTCCTCGTCTCGAGGGGGAGCATGCACGTGCGCTTTCCTCCCGAGCTGTAGCAGCAGTGTCACGCTTCCCTTCGCGTGGATCAAGGGATCTGTGGCTTTCCCTCGAGGCTTTCCCACGAGGCTTTCCCACAGGGCTGTCCCACGTGCCACCGTGGTGTGAGTTGATCCTCGGCTTGAAGGTTGAGGCAGTGCAGGGAAAACAGGTTTCCCTGGAATGGGGGAACATCTGGAGGACTCTGCGAATGGTGGCACGACCCTGGAGTTTCTCTCGCCTTTCATGTGGAGAACGCTTGCTCTTGAGATGCGACGGGAACGCCGGGAATTCTTTCTCGACCACGCAGGGAAAGGATCCCTCCTCTGGAGCTGGGAGGCGGAAACGGGGCTCCTCTGGATGTGGGCAGAACTCTCGTGCTTCCTCTCGAGTGGAGACGGGTATGTCGGGGAACTTCTTGAGTTGCAGCACGGGTGTGAAGGACCCTTTGGAAGTTCCAGATGTTAGATGTGATTAGCCTCGAGAGGCCTCAGTGGAAATGGGCCTCATCACGCCTGAATTGGAGAACCTCCTGGATTTTCTCGAGTTGCGGCTGGTGCTCTCGAATTACGACGGGGACCTCAGGGACACGCTCTGGTTCCCTCAGGAAAGGCTAGTCCCCTTGCGAGTTGCTCCGGGGCCTCTCGGGATTCCTCTCCCGTCGATGCTGGGGCCTGAGACCTTGTGTGCAGTCACTGCCGGAACCTGAGGATTCCTCTCCAGTGCTGACATGGATCTTGGGGTACTTCTGGAGTCTCCCCAGGGGAGTCAGTCCTCGTCTCGAGAGGGGTATGCACGTTCGCTTTCCTCCCTAGCTGTTGCAGCAGTGTGGCGCTTTCCTTCGCGTGGATCAAGGTATCTGTGGCTTTCCATCGAGGCTTTCCCAGGAGGTTTTCCCACGAGGCTTTCCACAGGGCTGTCCCACGTGCCACCGTAGTGTGAGTCGATCCTTGGCTTGAAAGTCGAGGCAGTGCAGGGAAATCAGGTTTCCCTGAAATGGACTGAGACATCTGGGGTACTCTGGGAATGGTGGCACGACCCTGGAGTTCCTCTCGCCTTTCCTGTGGAGAGCGCCTGCACTTGAGATGCGACGGGAACGCCGGGAATTCTTTCCCGAACACGCAGGGAAAGGATACCTCCTCTCGAGCTAGGAGGCGGAAACGCGGCTCCTCTGGCTGTGGGCGGAACTCTTGTGCTTCCTCTCGAGTGGAGACGGGTATGTCGGGGAACTTCTTGAGTTGCAGCAAGGGTGTGAAGGACCCTTTGGAAGTTCCAGATGTTAGGTGTGATTAGCCTCGAGACGCCTCAGCGGAAATGGGCCTCATCTCACCTGGAGGGGAGAACTTCCTGGATTTTCTTGAATTGCGGTAGGTGCTCTCGACTTACGACGGGGACCTCAGGGACCCGCTCTGGCGGCCTCAGGAGAGGCCAGTCCCCATGCGAGTTGCTCGGAGGCCTCTCGGGATTCCTCTGGATTCGATGCCGGGGCCTAAGATTTTGTGTGGAGTCGGAGCCGGAACATGAGGATTCCTCTCCAGTGCTGACATGGATATTGGGGTTCCTCTGGAGTCTCCCCTGGGGAGTCAGTCCACGTCGCGAGTGGGGGCCTGCACGTGCGCTTTCCTCTCGAGCTGTAGCAGCTGTGTCACGCTTCCCTTCGCTTGGATCAAGGGATCTGTGTCTTTCCCTCGAGGCTTTCCCACGAGGCTTTCCCACGAGGCTTTCCCACAGGGCTGTCCCACGTGCCATCGTGGTGTGAGTCGATCCTCGGCTTGAAATTCGAGGCAGTGCAGGGAAAACAGTTTTCCCTGGAATGGACTAAGACATCTGGGGGACTCTGGGAATGGTGGCACGATCCTGGAGTTCCTCTCGCCTTTCCTGTGGAGAGCGCCTCATCTTGAGATGCGAAGGGAATGCCGGGAATTCTTTCCCGACCACGCAGGGAAAGGATCCCTCCTATCGAGGTATGAGGCGGAAACGGGGTTCCTCTGGATGTGGGCGGGACTCTCGTGCTTCCTTTCCAGTGGAGACGGGTATTTCGGGGAACTTCTTGAGTTGCAGCAAGGGTGTGAAGGATCCTTTGGAAGTTCTAGAGGCTAGGTGTTATTAGCCTCGAGACGCCTCAACAGAAATGGGCCTCATCTCGCCTGGAGGGGGGAACCTCCTGGATTTTCTCGAGATGCGGCAGGTGCTCTAGACTTAAGACGGGGACCTCAGGGATGCATTCTGGTGGCCTCAGGAAAGGCCATTCCCCATGCGAGTTTCTCGGGGTATCACGGGATTCCTGTCCAGTCGATGCCGGGGCCTAGGACTTTGTGTGGAGTCGGTGCCGGCTCCTGAGGCTTCCTCTCCAGTACTGACATGAATCTTGGGGTACTTCTGGAGTCTCCCCAGGGGAGTCAGTCGTCGTCTCGAGTGGGGACTTGCACGTGCGCTTTCCTCCCGAGCTGCAGCAGCAGTGTCACGCTTCCATTCGCGTGGATCAAGGGATCAGTGGCTTTCCCTCGAGGCTTTCCCACGAGGCTTTCCCATGAGGCTTTCCCACATGGTTGTCCCACGTGCCACCGAGGTGTGAATCGATCCTCGGCTTGAAAGTCGAGGCAGTGCAGGGAAAACAGGTTTCCCTGGAATGGACTGAGACATCTGGGGGACTCTGGGAATGGTGGCACGACCCTGGAGTTCCTTTCGCTTTTCCTGTGGAGAGCGCCTCCTCTTGAGATGCGACGGAAATGCCGGGAATTCTTTCCCGAACACGCGGGGAAAGGATCCCTCCTCTCGAGCTAGGAGGCGGAATCGGGGCTCCTCTGGATATGGACGGGACTCTCGTGCTTCCTCTCGAGTGGAGACGGGTATGTCGGGGAACTTCTTGAGTTGCAGCAAGGGTGTGAAGGACCCGTTGGAAGTTCCACAGGTTAGGTGTGATTAACCTCGAGACGCCTCAGCGGAAATGGGCCTCATATCGCTTGGAGGGGAGAACCTCCAGGATTTTCTCGAGTTTCGACAGGTTCTCTCGACTGCGACGGGGACCTGAGGGACCCGCACTGGTGGCCTCAGGAAAGGCCAGTCCCCATGGAGTTGCTCGGGTGCCTCTCGGGATTCCTCTGCCGACGATGCTGGAGCCTAAGACCTTGTGTGGAGTCGGTACCGAAACCTGAGGATTCCTGTCCAGTGCTGACATGGATCTTGGGGTACTCTTGGAGTCTCCCCAGGGGAGTCATTCCTCGTTTCGAGTGGGGGCAGGCACGTGCGCTTTCCTCTCGAGCTGTAGCAGCAGTGTCACGCTTCCCTTCGCGTGGATCAAGGGATCTGTGGCTTTCCCTCGAGGCTTTCCCACGAGGCTTTCCCACAGGGCTGTCGCACGTGCCACCGTGGTGTGAGTCGATCCTCGGCTTGAAAGTCGAGGCAGTGCAGGGAAAACAGGTTTCCCTGGAATGGACTGAGACATCTGGGGGACTCTGGGAATGGTGGCAGGACCCTGGAGTTCCTCTCGCCTTTCCTGTGGAGTTCACCTCCTCTTGAGAAGCTATGGGAACGCCGGGAATTCTTTCCCGACCACGCAGGGCAAGGATCCATCCTCTCGAGCTAGGAGGCGGAAACGGGGCTCCTCTGGATGTGGGCGGGACTCTCGTGCTTCCTCTCCAGTGGATACGGGTATGTCGGGGAACTTCTTGAGTTGCAGCAAGGGTGTGAAAAACCCTTTGGAAATTCCAGAGGTTAGGTGTGATTAGCCTCGAGACGCCTCAGCGGAAATGGGCCTCATATCGCCTGGAGGGGAGAACCTCCAGGATTTTCTCGAGTTTTGGCAGGAGCTCTCGACTGCGACGGGGACCTCAGGGACCCGCTCTGGTGGCCTCAGGAACGGCCTGTCCCCATGGAGTTGCTCGGGGGCCTCTCGGGATTCCTCTCCCGTCGATGCCAGAGCCTAAGACCTTGTGTGGAGTCGGTGCCGAAACCTGAGGATTCCTGTCCAGTGCTGATATGGATCTTGGGGTACTCTTGGAGTCTCCCCAGGGGAGTCAGTCCTCGTCTCGAGTGGGGGCATGCACGTGCGGTTTCCTCTCGAGCTGTAGCAGCAGTGACACGCTCCCCTTCACGTGGATCAAGGGATCTGTGGCTTTCCCTCGAGGCTTTCCCATGAGGCTTTCCCACAAGGCTTTCCAACAGGGCTGTCCCATGTGCCACCGTGGTGTGAATGGATCCTCGGCTTGAAAGTCGAGGCAGTGAAGGGAAAACAGGTTTCCCTGGAATGGACTGAGACATCTGGGGGACTCTGGGAGTGGTGGCACGACCTTGGAGTTCTAGTCGCCTTTCCTGTGGAGAGCGCCTCCTCTTGAGATGCAAAGGGAACGCCGGGAATTCTTTCCCGAACACTGAGGGAAACGATCCGTCCTCTCGAGCTAGGAGGCGGAAATGGGGCTCCTCTGGCTGTGGGCAGGATGCTCGTGCTTCCTCTCGAGTGGAGACGTGTATGTCGGGGAACTTCTTGAGTTGCAGCAAGGGTGTGAAGGACCCTTTGGATCTTCCTGAGGTTATGTGTGATTAGCCTCGAGATGCCTCAGCGGAAACGGGCCTCATCTTGTCTGGAGGGGAGAACCTCTGGGATTTTCTCAAGTTGCGGCAGGTTCTCGCGACTTACGACGGGGACCTCAGGGATCTGCTCTGGTGGCCTCAGGAAAGGCCACTCCCCAAGCGAGTTGCTCGGGGGCCTCTTGGGATTCCACTCCTGTCGATGCCGGGGCCTAAGACCTTGTGTGGATTCGGTGCCGGAACCTGAGGATTCCTCTCCAGTGCTGACATGGATCTTGGGGTACTTCTGGAGTTTCCCCAGGGTAGTCAGTCCTCGTCTCAAGTGGGAGCAGGCACGTGCGCTTTCCTCCCGAGCTGTAGCAGCAATGTCACGCTTCCCGTCGAATGGATCAAGGGATCTGTGGCTTTCCCTCAAGGCTTTCCCTCGAGGCATTTACACGAGACTTTCCCACAGGGCTGTCACACGTGCCACCGTGGTGTGAGTCGATCCTCGGCTTGAAAGTCGAGGCAGTGCAGGGAAAACACGTTTCCCTGGAATGGACTGAGATATCTGGGGGACTGCGGGAATGGTGTCATGACCGTGGAGTTCCTCTCGCCTTTCCTGTGGAGAGCGCCTCTTCATCAGATGTGCCGGGAACGATGGGAATTCTTTCCCGAACACGCAGTGAAAGGATCCCTCCTCTGGAGCTAGGAGGCGGAAACGCGGCTCCTCTGGATGTGGGCGGGACTCTCGTGCTTCCTCTCGAGTGTAGACGGGTATGTCGGGGAAATTCTTGAGTTGCAGCAAGGGTGTGAAGGACCCTTTGGAAGTTCCTGAGGTTAGGTGTGATTAGCCTCAAGACGTCTCAGCGGAAATGGGCCTCATCTTGTCTGGAGGGGAGAACCTCCTGGATTTTCTCAAGGTGCGGCTGGTTCTCGCGACTTACGACGGGGACCTCAGGGACCCACTCTCTTGGCCTCAGGAAAGGCCAGTTCCCAAGCGAGTTGCTCGGGGGCCTCTTGGGATTCCTCTCCCGTCTATGCTGGGGCCTAAGACCTTGTGTGGAGTCGGTGCCGGAACCTCAGGATTCCTCTCCAGTGCTGACATGGATCTTGGGGTACTTCTGGAGTCTCCCCAGGGGAGTCAGTCCTCGTCTCGAGTGGGGGCATGCACGTGCGCTTTCCTCCCGAGCTGTAGCAGCGGTGTCATGCTTCCCGTCGAGTGGATCAAGGGATCTGTGGTTTTCCCTCAAGGCTTTCCCTCGAGGCATTTACACGAGTCTTTCCCACAGGGCTGTCCCACGGACCACCGTGGTGTGAGTCGATCCTCGGCTTGAAAGTCGAGGCAGTGCAGGGAAAACAGGTTTCCCTGGAATCGATTGAGACATCTGGGGGACTCGGGGAATGGTGGCACGACCCTGGAGTTCCTCTCGCCTTTCCTGTGGAGAGCGCCTCCTCATGAGATGGGACCGGAACGCCAGGAATTCTTTCCCGACCACGCAGTAAAAGGATCCCTTCTCTCGAGCTAGCAGGCGGAAACGCGGCTCCTCTGGATGAGGGCGGGACTCTCGTTCCTCCTATCGAATGGAGACGGGTGTTTCGGGGAACTTTTTGAGTTGCAGCAAGGGTGTGAAGAACTCTTTGGAAGTTCCATAGGTGAGGTGTCATTAGACTCGAGACGTCTCAGCGGAAATGGGCCTCATCTCGCCTGCAGGGGAGAACCTCCTGGATTTTCTCGAGTTGCGGCAGGTGCTCTCGACTTACGACGGGAACCTCAGGGACCCGCTCTGTTGGGCTTAGGAAAGGCCAGTCACCATGCGAGTTCCTCGGGGGCCTCGCAGGATTCCTCTCCCGCCGATGCCGGGGCCTAAGACCTTGTGTGAAGTCGGTGCCAGAACCAGAGCATTCCTCTCCAGTGCTGACATGGATCTTGGGGTGCTTCTGGAGTATCCCAAGGGGAGTCAGTCCTCGTCTCGAGTGGGGGCATGCACGTGCGCTTTCCTCCCGAGCTGTAGCAGCAGTGTCACGCTTCCCTTCGCGTGGATCAAGGGATCTGTGGCTTTCTCTCGAGGCTTTCCCGGAGGGCTGTTCCATGTGCCACAGTGGTGTGAGTCGATCCTCGGCTTGAAAGTCGAGGCAGTGCAGGGAAAACAGGTTTCCCTGGAATGGACTGAGACATCTGGGGGACTCTGGGAATGGTGGCACGACCCTGGAGTTCCTCTCGGCTTTCCTGTAGAGAGCGCCTCCTCTTGAGATGCGACGGGCACGCCGGGAATTCTTTCCCGACCACGCAGCGAAAAGATCCCTCCTCTCGAGCTAGGAGGAGAAAACGGGACTCCTTTGGATGTGAGCGGGACTCTCGTGCTTCCTCTTGAGTGGAGAAGGGTATGTCGGGGAACTTCTTGATTTGCAGCAAGGGTGTGAAGGACCCTTTGGAAGTTCCAGAGTTTAAGTGTGCTTAGCCTTGAGATGTGTCAACGGAAATAGGCTTCATTTTGCCTGGAGGGGAGAACATCCTTGATTTTCTCCAGTTGCGGCAGGTGCTCTCGACTTACGACGGGGACCGCAGGGACCCGCTCTCGTGGCCTCAGGAAAGGCCAGTCAAGATCCAAGACAGCACTGGAGAGGGAGAGACATCACGAGAGGCTCCCGAGCAACTCGCATGGGGACTGGCCTTTCCTGAGGCCATCAAAGCGGGTCCCTGAGGTCCCCGTCGTAAGTCGAGAGCACCTGGCGCAACTCGAGAAAAACCAGGAGGTTCTCCCCTCCAGGCGAGATGAGACCCATTTGTGCTGAGGCATCTCGAGGCTAATCACACCTAACCTCTGGAACTTCCAAAGGGCCCTTCACACCCTTGCTGCAACTCAAGAAGTTCCCCGACATACCCGTTTCCACTCGAAAGGAAGCATGAGATTCCCGCCCACAACCAGAAGAACCCCGTTTCAGCCTCATAGCTCGAGAGGTGGGATCCTTTCCCTGCGTGGTCGGGAAAGAATTTCCGGTGTTCCTGTCGCATCTCAAGAAGAGGCGCTCTCCACAGGAAAGGCGAGAGGAACTCAGGGTCGTGCCACCATTCCCAGAGCCCCCAGATGTCTCAGTCGATTCCAGGGAAACCTGTTTTCCCCGCAATGACTCGACTTTCAAGCCGAGGATCGACTCAGACCTCGGTGGCACGTGGTACAGCCCTGTGAAAAGCCTAGTGGGAAAGCCTCGTGGGAAAGCATACAGAGAAAGCCACAGATCCCTGGATCCACGCAAAGGGAAGCGTGACACTGCTGCTAAAGCTCGGGAGGAAAGCGCACGGGCACGCCACACTTGCGACGAGGACTGACTCCCCTGGGAGACTCCAGAAGTACCCCAAGATCCATGTCAGAACTGGAGAGGAATCCTCAGGTTCCGGCACCGACTCCACACAAGGTCTCAGGCTCCGGAGTAGACGGGAGAGGAATCAGTAGAGGCCCACGAGCAACTCGCATGGGGACGGGCCTTTCCTGAGGGCACTAGAGCGGGTCCCTGAGGTCCCCGTCGTAAGCCGAGAGCACCTGCGGCAACTCGAGAAAATCCAGGAGGTTCTCCCCTCCAGGAGAGATGAGGCCCATTTCCGCTGAGGCGTCTTGAGTCTTATCACACCTAACCTCTGGAACTTCCAAAGGGTCCTTCACACACTTGCTGCAATTCAAGAAGATCCCCGACATACCCGTCTCCACTCGAGAGGAAGCACGAGAGTCCCGCCCACATCCAGAGGAGCCTCGTTTCCGCCTCCTAGCTCGAGAGGAGGGATCCTTTCCCTGCGTGGTCGGGAAAGAATTCCCGGCGTTTCCGTCACATCTCAAGGGGAGGTGCTCTCCACAGGAAAGGCGAGAGGAACTCCAGGGTGGTGCCACCATTCCCAGAGTCCCCCAGATGTCTCAGTCCATTCCAGGGAAACCTGTTTTCCCTGCACTGCCTCGACTTTCAATCCGAGGAACGACTCACACCACGGTGGCACGTGGGACAGCCCTGTGGGAAATCCTCATGAAAAAGCATCGTGGGAAAGCCTCCAGATAAAGCCACAGATCCCTGGATCCTCGAGAAGGGAAGCGTGACACTGCTGCTACAGCTCTGGAGGAAAGTGCACATGCATGCCCCCACTAGAGATGAGGACTGACTCACCTGGGAGACTCCAGAAGTACCCCAAGAACCATGTAAGCACTGGAGAGTTATTCTCAGGTTCCGGCACCGACTCCACACAAGGTATAAGGCGCTGGCATCGACGGGAGAGGAATTCCGAGATGCCCCCAAACAACTCGCATGGGGACTGGCCTTTCCTGAGGAAACCAGAGCGGGTCTCTGAGGTCCCAATCGTAAGTCGAGAGCACCTTCCGCAACTCGAGAAAATCCAGGAGGTTCTCCCATCCAGGCGAGATGAGGCCCATTTCCCTGAGGCGCCTCGAGGCTAATCACACCGAACCTCTGGAACTTCCAAAGGATCCTTCAAACCCTTGCTGCAATTCAAGAAGATCCCCGACATACCCGTCTCCACTCGAGAGGAAGCACGAGAGTCCCGCCCACATCCAGAGGAGCTCCGTTTCCGCCTCCTAGCTCAAGAGGAGGGATCCTTTCACTGCGTGGTCCGGAAAGAATTCCCGGCGTTCCCGTTGTATCTCAAGAGGAGGCACTCTCCACAGGAAAGGGAAGAGGAACTCGAGGGTCGTGCCACCGTTCCCAGAGTCCCCTGGATGTCTCAGTCCATTCCAGGGAAACCTCTTTTCCCTGCACTGCCTCGACTTTCAATCCGAGGATCGACTCACACCACGGTGGCACGTGGGACAGCCCTGTGGGAAAGCCTCGTGGGAAAGCCTCGTGGGAAAGCCTCGAGGGAAAGCCACAGATCCCTTGATCCACGCGAAGGGAAGCGTGACACTGCTGCTACAGCTCGGGAGGAAAGCGCACGTGCATGCCCCCACTCGAGACGAGGACTGACTCCCCTGGGGAGACTCCAAAAGTACCCCAAGATTCATGTCAGCAATGGAGAGGAGACCTCAGGTTCCGGCACCGACTCCACACAAGGTCTTAGGCCCCGGCATCGACGGGTGAGGAATCCCGAGAGGCCCCTGGGTAACTCCCATGGGGACTGGCCTTTCCTGAGGCCACCAGAGCGCGTCCCTGAGGTCCCCGTCGTAAGTCGAGTGCACCTGCCGTAACTCGAGAAAATCCAGGAGGTTTTCCCCTGCAGGCGAGATGAGGCCCATTTCCGCTGAGGCATCTCGGGCTAATCATACCTAACCTCTGGAACTTCCAAAGGGTCCTTCACACCCTTGCTGCAACTCAAGAAGTTCCCCGACATACCCGTCTCCACACGAGAGGAAGCACTAGAGTCCCGCCCACATCCAGAGGAGCCCCTATTCCGCCAACTAGCTCGAGAGGAGGGATCCTTTCCCTGCGTGTTCGGGAAAGAATTCCCGGCATTCCCGTCGCATCTCAAGAGGAGGCGCTCTCCGCAGGAAAGGCGAGAGGAACTCCAGGGTCGTGTCACCATTCACAGAGTCCCCCAGATGACTCAGTCCATTCCAGGGAAACCTGTTTTCCCGGCACTGCCTCGAATTTCAAGCCGAGGATCAACTCACACCACGGTGGCACGAGGGACAGCCCTGTTGGAAAGCCTCGAGGGAAAGCCACAGATCCCTTGATCCACGCGAAGGGAAGCGTGACACTGCTGCTACAGCTCGGGAGGAAAGCGCAGGTACATGCCCCCACTCGAGACGAGGACTGACTCCCCTGGGGAGACTCCAGAAATTCCCCAAGACCCATGTTAGCACTGGAGAGGAACCCTCAGGTTCCGGCACCGACTCCACACAAGGTCTTAGGCCCTGGCATGGACGGGAGAGGAATCCCGAGAGGCCCCCAAGCAACTATCATGGGGACTGGCCTTTCCTGAGTCCACCAGAGCCGGTCCCTGAGGACCCCTTCATAAGTCGAGTGCACATGCTGCAACTCGAGAAAATCCAGGAGATTCTCTCCTCCAGGCGAGATGAGGCCCATTTCCGCTGAGGCGTCTCGAGGCTAATCACACCTAACCTCTGGAACTTCCAAAGGGTCCTTCACACCCTTGCTGCAACTCAAGCAGTTCCCCGACATACCCGTCTCCACTCGAGAGGAAGCACGAGAGTCCCGCCCACATCCAGAGGAGCCCCGTTTCTGCCTCCTACCTCGAGAGGAGGGACCATTTCTCTGCGTGGTCGGGAAAGAATTCCCGGCGTTCCTGTCGCATCTCAAGAGGAGGCGCTCTCAACAGGAAATGGTAGAGGAACTCCAGGGTCGTGCCACCATTCCCATAGTCCCCCAGATGTCTCAGTCCATTCCAGGGAAACCTGTTTTCCCTGCACTGTCTGGACTTTCAAGCCGAGGATCGACTCACACCACGGTGGCACGTGGGAGACAACTGTGGGAAAACCTCGTGGGAAAGCCCTATGGGAAAGCCTCGTGGGAAAGCCTCGTGGGAAAGCCTCGTGGGAAAGCCACAGATCCCTGATCCACGCGAATGTAAGCGTGGCACTGCTTCTACAGCTCGGGAGGAAAGTTTACGTGCATGCCCCCACTCGAGACGAGGACTGACTCCCCTGGGGAGACTCCAGAAGTACCCCAAGATCCATGACAGCACTGGAGAGTCATCTTCAGGTTCCGGCACTGACTGCACAGAAGGTCTTACGCCCCGGGATCGACGGGAGAGGAATCTCGAGAGGCCCCCGAGCAACTCGCATGGGGACTGGCCTTTCCTGAGGCCACCAGAGCGGGTCCCTGAGGTCACCGTCGTAAGTCGAGAGCACCTGACGCAACACGAGAAAATCCAGGTGGTTCTCCCCTCCAGGCTAGATGAGGCCCATTTCCCCTGAGGCGTCTCGAAGCTAATCACACCTAACCTCTGGAACTTCCAAAGGGTCCTTCACACCCTTGCTGCAACTCAAGTAGTACCCCGACATACCCGTCTCCACTCTAGAGGAATCGCGAGAGTCCCGCCCACATCCAGAGGAGCCCCATTTCCGCCTCCTAGCTCGAGAGGAGGGATCCTTTCCCTGCGTGGCGGGGAAAGAATTCCCGGCATTCCCGTCGCATCTCAAGAGGAGGCCCTCTCCACAGGAAAGACGAGAGGAACTCCAGGGTCGTGCCACCATTCCCCGAGTCCCCCAGATGTCTCAGTCCATTCCAGGGAAACCTGTTTTCCCTGCACTGCCTCGACTTTCAAGCCGAGGATCGACTCAAACCACGGTGGCACATGGGACAGCCCTGTGGGAAAGCCTCGTGGGAAAGCCTCGTGAAAAGCCTCGAGGGAAAGCCTCTGATCCCTTGATCCACGAGAAGGGAAGCGTGACACTGCTGCTACAGATCGGGAGGAAATTGCCCGTGCATGCCACCACTAGAGACGAGGACTGACTCCCCTGGGGAGATTCCAGAAGTACCCCAAGATCCATGCCAGAACCGGAGAGGAATACTCAGGTTCCAACACCGACTCCACACAAGGTCTTAGGCCCCGGCATCGCCGTGAGAGGAATCCCGAGCGGCCCCCAAACATCTCGAATGGGGACTGGCCTTTACTCAGGCCAGCAGAGCGGGTCCCTGAGGTCCCCGTCGTAAGTCGACATCACCTGCCGCAACTCGAGAAAATCCAGGAGGTTCTCCCCTCCAGGCGAGATGAGGCCCTTTTCCGCTGAGGTGTCTCGAGGCTAATCACATCTAACATCTTGAACATCCAAAGGGTCCTTCACACCCTTGCTGCAACTCAAGAAGTTCCCCGACTTACCCGTCTCCACTCGAGAGGAAGCACAAGGGTTCTGCACACATCCAGAGGAGCCCCGTTTCCGCCTCCTAGCTCGAGAGGAGGGATCCATTCCCTGCGTGGTCGGGAAAGAATTCCCTGCGTTCCCTTTGCATCTCAAGAGGAGGCCCTCTCCACAGAAAAGGCGAGAGGAACTCCAGGGTCGTGCCAGCATTCCCAGAGTCCCCCAGATGTCTCACTCCATTCCAGGGAAACCTGATTTTCGTCTACTGCCTCGAATTTCAAGCCGAGGATCGACTCACACCACGGTGGCACGTGGGACAGCCCTGTGGGAAAGCCTCGTGGGAAAGCCTCCTGGGAAAGCCTCCTGGGAAAGCCTCGATGGAAAGCCACAGATCCCTTAATCCACACGAAGGGAAGCGCCACACTGCTGCCACAGCTCGGGAGGAAAGCAAACGTGCATGCCCCTACTCGAGACGAGGACTGACTCCCCTGGGGAGACTCCAGAAGTACCCCAAGATCCATGTCAGCACTGGAGAGGAATCCTCAGGTTCCGGCACCGACTCCACTCAAGTTCTTATGCCGGGCTCCAGCCCTGGTGGATCCAGGGAATTCGAACTGTGGACGGCGTTGTCGTGGAAAGACTTGTTTATTTATTAATGTAAGATTAGATTTGGAAACTATAGTGTAGTAAGAAGATTAAGTGGAGGAAGACGGCTGAATAGCTTGGTTTACGCGGAAGGCCGATAAAATTCCACACAAGGAATTTGCACCACCTACTTTGGGCCACCGGCGCCCGCTTGAATATCTAAGGGTGCCTCGCCTTAAGCTCCCTTTCGTGCGGGTCTTAACAGCCAGGGCAAGTAAGTAGACCTTGCTAGCCTCCGCACTCCAGGTGGAGATTCAGCCTGAAGTTAAAGTAAAGAGCAGAGAGAAGGAAAGGTAGAGAAGAAGAAAGAGAGAGAAAGACACGGGGGGAGCCAGAGTCCCAAGAAACCAGGCTGAGAGACTAGTTCGAGAAGCTGGTCCGAGAAACTGGCCCCCGGACCCTGGCCTCCTCCTTTATTGTTCACAAGGCCTTTTATATTTTTGATAAAACATGGAGATCAATGGATAACACAAAATTATGTAGCGTTCACAACCCAGATTCTTTCTGTATATCATTTTGTATACAAAAGGTCTCAGGTGATTTACATTATCTTCTGGCCAAGAGGCTTGTTAACACTTTTTGGCTCTTTTCCTTAATGAACGTTAATTTTGTTTCCCCTGAAGTGTTTTTCTTTAATCTGCATCTCCTTAAAGCATTAAAGTTACATCTCTATAGAACAAATGTGCAGTGGGTTATAACAAAGAAGGTACTTAACTCAAAGATATAATGTTGCTAATACCAGGTCTACTACTTGTTTTTCTATATACCAACTATATCTAAAAATAAAGGATATGAAAATTTGGCAGCAAGCATTGACCCAAAAAATGAAACTTTTAATCAGTCCTATTCTAAAGATTTTGACTCCTCGAAAGCTCCTGCATTCCTAGGATGTTTTAAGCTTCCTGTGCCTCCTGCGGTCAGGAGGCCTCAAACAATCACAAGCGCAGCTGTACGAGTCCTACAGGCAGGCTAGAAAGCCATCAGAGGGTTTTTGGATTGAAACACTCTTTCAAATGCAGAAGACTAACGCGCTGAATTGACTTTTTCCAGAAAAGGTCAGAAGAGTGAAAAAGCAGAGCACAAAAACCGGCAGATATTTGTTGGGGTACATGCTTAAAAACTTCCAGAGGGGTCCCTGAAGTCTGAGCACGCCTTGCGTATGTCAGCTTCCTTCCTCATAACCTTGTCACGGCGGGCTTGCTCACACTGGCTCCCGGCAGTCTTAGGCCCCGGCATCGACGGGAGAGGAATCCCGAGAGGCCCCCGAGCAACTCGCATGGGGACTGGCCTTTCCTGAGGCCACCAGAGCGGGTCCCTGAGGACCCGTCGTAAGTTGAGAGCACCTGCCGCAACTCGAGAAAATCCAGGAGGTTCTCCCCTCCAGGAGAGATGAGGCCCATTTCCGCTGAGGCTTCTCGAGGCTAATCACACCTAACCTCTGGAACTTCCAAAGGGTCCTTCACACCCTTGCTGCAACTCAAGAAGTTCCGCCGACATACCCGTCTCCACTCGAGAGGAAGCACGAGAGTCCCGCCCTCATCCAGAGGAGCGCTGTTTTCCGCCTCCTAGCTCGAGAGGAGGGATCTTTCCCTGCTTGGTCGGGAAAGAATTCCCGGCGTTCCGTCGCATCTCAAGAGGAGGCGCTCTCCAGAGGAAAGGCGAGAGGAACTCTAGGGTCGTGCCACCATTCCCAGAGTCCCCCAGATGTCTCAGTCCATTTAGGGAAACCTGTTTTCCCTGCACTGCCTCGACTTTCAAGCCGAGGATCGACTCACACCACGGTGGCACGTGGGACAGCCCTGTGGGAAAGCTTCGTGGGAAAGCCACAGATCCCTTGACCCACTCGACGGGAAGCGTGACACTGCTGCTAGAGCTGGGGAGGAAAGCGCACGTGCATGCCCCCACTCGAGAGGAGGACTGACTCCCCAGGGGAGACTCAGAAGTACCGCAAGATCCATGTCAGCACTGGAGAAGAATCCTCAGGTTCCGGCACCGACTCCACACAAGGTCTTAGGCCCGGCATCGACAGGAGAGGAATCTCGAGAGGCCCCCGAGCAACTCGCTTGGGGACTGGCCTTTCCTGAGGCCACCAGAGCGTGTCCCTGAGGTCCCCGTCGTAAGTCGAGAGGAACTGCCGCAACTCGAGAAAATCCAGGAGGTTCTCCCCTCCAGGCGAGATGAGGCCCATTTCCGCTGAGGCTTCTCGAGGGCTAATCACACCTAACCTCTGCGAACTTCCAAAGGGGTCCTTCACACCCTGCTGCAACTCAAGAAGTTCCCGGACATACCCGTCTCCACTCGAGAGGAAGCACGAGAGTCCCGCCACATCCATAGGAGCCCCGTTTCCGCCTCCTAGCGCGAGAGAAGGGATCCTTTCCCTGCCTGTTCTGGAAAGAATTCCTGGCGTTCCCGTGACATCTCAAGATGAGGTGCTCTCCACAGGAAAGGCCAGAGGAACTCCAGGGTCGTGCCACCATTACTAGAGTCCCCCAGATGTCTCCGTCCATTCCAGGGACACCTGTTTTCCCTGCACTGCCTCGACTTTCAAGCCGAGGATCGACTCACTGCACGGTGACACGTGGGACAGCCCTGTGGGAAAGCCTCTAGGGAAAGCCACAGATCCCTTGATCCACTCGTCGGGAAGCGTGACACGGCTGCTAGAGCTGGGGAGGAATGCGCACGTGCATGCCCCACTCCCGACGTGGACTGACTCCCCTGGGGAGACTCCAGAATTACCCCAAGATCCATGCTAGCCCTGGAGAGGAATCCTCAGGTTCCGCAAAACGACTCCACACAAGGTCTTAGGCCCCGGCATCGACGGGAGAGGAATCCCTATAGGCCCCGAGCAACTCGCATGGGGACTGGCCTTTCCTGAGGCCACGAGAGCGGGTCCCTGAGGTCCCCGTCGTAAGTCGAGAGCACCTGCCACAACTCGAGAAAATCAGGAGGTTCTACCTTCCAGGCGAGATGAGGCCCATTTCCGCTTAGGTGTCTCGAGGCTAATCACACCTAAAACTCTGGAACTTCCAAAGGGTCCTTCACACCCTTGCTGCAACTCAAGAAGTTCCCCGACATACCCGTCTCCAATCGCGAGGAAGCACAAGAGTCCCGACAACATCCAGAGGAGCCCCCTTTCCGCCTCCTAGCTCGAGAGGAGGGATCCTTTCCCTGCCTGGTCTGGAAAGAATTCCTGGCGTTCCCGTCGCATCTCAAGATGAGGTGCTCTCCACAGAAAAGGCGAGAGGAACTCCAGGGTCGTGCCACCATTCCCAGAGCCCCCAGATGTCTCCGTCCATTCCAGGGACACCTGTTTTCCCTGCACTGCCTCGACGTTCAAGCCGAGGATCGACTCACACCACGGTCGCACGTGGGATAGCCCTGTGGTAAAACTTCGTGGGAAAGCCTCGTGGGAAAGCCTCGAGGGAAAGCCACAGATCCCTTGATCCACGCGAAGGGGAGCGTGACACTGCTGCTACAGCTCGGGGAGGAAATAGCAGCGTGCATGCCCCCACACCAGTCGAGGACTTACTCCGCTGGGGAGACTCCAGAAGTACACAAGGTCCATGTCAGTACTGGAGAGGAATCCTCAGGTTCCGGCACCGACTCAACACAAGGTCTTAGGCCCCGGCATCGACGGGAGAGGAATCCCTATAGGCCCCCGAGCAACTGGCATGGGGACTGGCCTTTCGTGAGGCCACCAGAGCGGGTCCCTGAGGTCCCCGTCGTAAGTCGAGAGCACCTGCCGCAACTCGAGAAAATCCAGGAGGTTCTCCCCTCCAGGAGAGATGAGGCCCATTTCCGCTGAGCGTTTGGAGGCAAATCACACCTAACCTCTGGAACTTCCAAAGGGTCCTTCACACCCTTGCTGCAACTCAAGAAGTTCCCCGACATCCTCGTCTCCACTCAACAGGAAGCACGAGAGTCCCGCCTACATCCAGAGGAGCCCCATTTCCGCCTCCTAGCTCGAGAGGAGGGATCCTTTCCCTGCGTCGTGGGGAAAGAATTCCCCGCATTCCTGTCACATTTCAAGAGGAGGCGCTCTCCACAGGAAAGGCGAGAGGAACTCCAGGGTCGTGCCACCATTTCCAGAAGCCCCCCAGATGTCTCAGTCCATTCCAGGGAAAACTGTTTTCCGTGCACTGCCTCGACTTTCAATCCGAGGATCGACTCACACCACGGTGGCACGTGGGAGAGCCCTGTGGGAAAGATTCGTGGGAAAGCCTCGTGGGAAAGCTTCGAGGGAAAGCCACAGATCCCTTGATCCACGCGAAATGAAGCGTGACACTGCTGCTACAGCTGGGGAGGAAAGCGCACGTGCATGCCCCCAGTCGAGACGTGGACTGACTCCCCTGGGGAGAACTCCAAAATTACCCCAAGATCCATGCCAGCCCTGGAGTGGAATCCTCAGGTTCCGCAAACGACTCCACACAAGGTCTTAGGCCCCGGCATCGACGGGAGAGGAATCCCGATAGGCCCCGAGCAACTCGCATGGGGACTGGCCTTTCCTGAGGCCACGAGAGCGGGTCCCTGAGGTCCAGGTCGTAAGTCGAGAGCACCTGCCACAACTCGAGAAAAATCAGGAGGTTCTACCTTCCAGGCGAGATGAGGCCCATTTCCGCTGAGGTGTCTCGAGGCTAATCACACCTAACCTCTGGAACTTCCAAAGGGTCTTTCACACCCTTGCTGCAAGTCAAGAAGTTCCCCGACATACCCGTCTCCACTCGAGAGGAAGCACGAGAGTCCGGCCCACATCCAGAGGAGCCCCGTTTCCCCCTCCTAGATCGAGAGGAGGGATCCTTTCCCTGCGTGTTCAGGAAAGAATTCCCGACGATCCCGTCGCATCTCAAGAAGAGGCGCTCTCCACAGGAAAGGCGAGAGGAACTCCAGGGTCGTGCCACCATTCCCAGGGTCCTTCAGATGTCTCAGTCCATTCCAGGGAAACCTTTTTTCCCTGCACTGCCTCGACTTTCAAGCCAGGATCTACTCACACCACGGTGGCACGTGGACAGCCCTGTGGGAAAGCCTAGTGGAAAGCCACAGATCCCTTGATTCACGCGAAGGGAAGCGTGACACTGCTGCTACAGCTCGAGAGGAAATCGCACGTGAATGCCCCAATTCGAGACGAGGACTGACTCCCCTGGAGACTCCAGAAATACCCCAAATCCATGTCAGCACTGGGGAGGAATCCTCAGGTTCCGGCAGCGTCTCCACACAAGGCCTTAGGCCCCGGCATCGACGGGAGAGGAATCCCGAGATGACCCCGAGCAACTCGTTGGGGACCTGCCTTTCCTGAGGCCACCAGAGCGGGTCCCTGAGGTCCCCGTGTAGGTAGAGAGCACCTGCCACAACTCGAGAAAATCCAGGAGGTTCTCCCCTCCAGGCGAGATGAGGCCCATTTCCGCTGAGGCGTCTCGAGGCTAATCACACCTAACCTCTGGAACTTCCAAAGGGTCCTTCACACCCTTGCTGCAACTCAAGAAGTTCCCCGACATATCCGTCTCCACTCGAGAGGAATCACGAGAGTCCCTCCCTCATCCAGAGGAGCGCCGTTTCCGCCTCCTAGCTCAAGAGGAGGGATCTTTCCCTGCGTGGTCGGGAAAGTATTCCCGGCGTTCCCGTCGCATCTCAAGAGGAGGCGCTCTCCACAGGAAAGGCGAGAGGAACGCCAGGGTCGTGCCACCCTTCCCAGAGTCCCCCAGATGTCTCAGTCCATTCCAGGGAAACCTGTTTTCCCTGCACTACCTCGACTTTCAAGCCGAGGATCAACTCACAGCACGGTGGCACGTGGGACAGCCCTGTGGGAAGCCTCGTGGGAAAGCCACAGATCCCTTGATCCACGCGAAGGGGAGCATGACACTGCTGCTACAGCTCGGGAGGAAAGCGCACGTGCATACCCCCACTCGCGACGAAGACTGACTCCCCTGGGAGACTCCAGAAGTACCCCAAGATCCATGTCAGCACTGGAGAGGAATCCTCAGGTTCCGGCACCGACTCCACTCAAGGTCTTATGCCGGGCTCCAGCCCCGGTGGATCCAGGGAATTCGAACTGTGGACGGCGTTGTCGTGGAAAGACTTGTTTATTTATTAATGTAAGATTAGATTTGGAAACTATAGTGTAGTAAGAAGATTAAGTGGAGGAAGAGGGCTGAATAGCTTGGTTTACGCGGAAGGCCAATAAAATTCCACACTAGGAATTTGCACCACCTACTTTGGGCCACCGGCGCCCGCTTGAATATCTAAGGGTGCCTCGCCTTAAGCTCCCTTTCGTGCGGGTCTTAACAGCCAGGGCAAGTAAGTAGACCTTGCTAGCCTCCGCCACTCCAGGTGGAGATTCAGCCTGAAGTTAAAGTAAAGAGCAGAGAGAAGGAAAGGTAGAGAAGAAGAAAGAGAGAGAAAGACACGGGGGGAGCCAGAGTCCCAAGAAACCAGGGCTGAGAGACTAGTTCGAGAAGCTGGTCCGAGAAACTGGGCCCCCGGACCCTGGGTCTCCTCCTTTATTGTTCACAAGGCCTTTTATATTTTTGATAAAACATGGAGATCAATGGATAACACAAAATTATGTAGCGTTCACAACCCAGATTCTTTCTGTATATCATTTTGTATACAAAAGGTCTCAGGTGATTTACATTATCTTCTGGCCAAGAGGCTTGTTAACACTTTTTGGCTCTGTTCCTTAATGAACGTTAATTTTGTTTCCCCTGAAGTGTTTTTCTTTAATCTGCATCTCCTTAAAGCATTAAAGTTACATCTCTATAGAACAAATGTGCAGTGGGTTATAACAAAGAAGGGTACTTAACTCAAAGATATAATGTTGCTAATACCAGGTCTACTACTTGTTTTTCTATATACCAACTATATCTAAAAATAAAGGATATGAAAATTTGGCCAGCAAGCATTGACCCAAAAAATGAAACTTTTAATCAGTCCTATTCTAAAGATTTTGACTCCTCCTCGAAAGCTCCTGCATTCCTAGGATGTTTTAAGCTTCCTGTGCCTCCTGCGGTCAGGAGGCCTCAAACAATCACAAGCGCAGCTGTACGAGTCCTACAGGCAGGCTAGAAAGCCATCAGAGGGTTTTGGATTGAAACACTCTTTCAAATGCAGAAGACTAACGCGCTGAATTGACTTTTTCCAGAAAAGGTCAGAAG
>NW_017193773.1:0-9652 GCF_001704415.2 Capra hircus
CGAGCCAAGCAGGGAAAATATTTTCCCTGAATGGACTGAGACATCTGGGGACTCTGGGAATGGTGGCACGACCCTGGAGTTCCTCTCACCTTTACTGTGGAGAGCGCCTCCTCTTGAGATGCGACGGCAATGCGGGGAATTCTTTACCCACACGCAGGGAAAGGATCCCTCCTCTCGAGCTAGAGGCGGAAACGGGGCTCCTCTGGATGTGGGCTGGACTCTCGTGCTTCCTCTCGAGTGGAGACGGTATGTCGGGGAAATTCTTGAGTTGCAGCAAGGGTGTGAATGACCCTTTGGAAGTTCCAGAGGTTAGGTGTGATTAGCCTCGAGAGCCTCAGCGGTAATGGGCCTCACTCGCCTGGAGGGGAGAACCTCCTGGAATTTCTCGAGTTGCGGCAGGTGCTCTCGACTTACGACGGGGACCTCAGGGACCCGCTCTGGTGCCTCAGGAAAGGCCAGTCCCCATGCGAGTTGCTCGGGGGCCTCTCGGGATTCCTCTCCCATCGATGCCGGGGCCTAAGGCCTTGTGTGGAGTGGCTGTCGGAACCTGAGGATTGCTATCCAGTGCTGACATGGATCTTGGGTTACTTCTGGAGTCTCCCCAGGGGAGTCAGTCCGCGTCTCGAGTGGGGGCATGCACGTGTGCTTTCCTCCCGAGCTGTAGCAGCAGTGTCGCGCTTCCCTTCGCGTGGATCAAGGGATCTGTGGATTTCCCTCGAGGCTCTCCCACGAGGCTTTCCCACGAGGCTTTCCCACAGGGCTGTCCCACGTGCCACCGTGGTGTGAGTCGATCCTCGGCTTGAAAGTCGAGGCAGTGCAGGGAAAACAGGTTTCCCTGGAATGACTGAGACATCCAGGGGACTCTGGGAACGGTGGCAAACCCTGGAGTTCCTCTTGCATTTCCTGTGGAGAGCGCCTCCTCTTGAGATACAACGAGAACGCCGGGAATTCTTTCCCGACCACGCAGGGATAGGATCCCTCCTCTCGAGCTAGGAGGCGGAAACGGGGCTCCTCTGGATGTGGGCGGGACTCTCGTGCTTCCTCTCGAGTGGAGACGGGTTTGTCGGGGATCTTCTTGAATTGCAGCAAGGGTGTGAAGGATCCTTTGGAAGTTCCAGAGGTTCGGTGTATTAGCCTCCGAGGCGCCTCAGCGGAAATGGGCCTCATCTCGCCTGGAGGCGAGAACCTCCTGGATTTTCTCGAGTTGCGGCAGGTGCTCTCGACTTACGATTGGGACCTCAGGGACCCGCTCTAGTGCCCTCAGGAAAGGGCCCGTCCCCATGGGAGTTGCTCAGTGGGGCTTCTAGCGACTCCTCCTCCCGTCTATGCCGGGGCTGAGACCTTGTGTGGATCGGTGCCGGAACCTGAGGATTCCTCTCCAGTTCTGACATGGATCTTGGGGTACTTCTGTAGTCTCCCAGGGGAGTCAGTCCTCGTCGCGAGTGTGGCGTGCCCGTGCACTTTCCTCCCGAGCTTTAGCAGCAGTGTCACGCTTCCCTTTGCGTGGATCCAGGGAATCTGTGGCTTTCTCTGTACGCTTTCCCACGAGGCTTCCCACTAGGCTTTTCACAGGGCTGTCCCACGTGCCACCTAGGTCTGAGTCGATCCTCGGCATGAAAGTCGAGGCATCGCGGGGAAAACAGGTTTCCCTGGAATCGACTGAGACATCTGGGGACTCTGGGAATGCTGGCACGACCCTGGAGTTCTTCTCGCCTTTCCTGTGGAGAGCGTCCTCCTTGAGATGCGACGGGAACGCCGGAATTCTTTCCCGAACACGCAGGGAAAGGATCCCTCCTCTCGAGCTTATGAGGCTGAAACGGGGCTCTTCTGGTTGTGGGCGGGACTCTCGTGCTTCCTTTCGAGTGGTAAACGGGTATGTCGGGGAACTTCTTTGAGTTGCAGCAAGGGTGTGAAGGGCCCTTTGGAAGTCCAGAGGTTAGGTGTGATTAGCCTCGAGATGCCTCAGCGGCAAATGGGTCTCATCTCGCCTGGAGGGGAGAACCTCCTGGATTTTCTCCGAGTTGCGCCAGGTGCTCTCGACTTACGACGGGGACCTCAGGGACCCGCTTTGGTGGCCTCAGGAAAGGCCAGTCCCCATGCGAGTAGCTCGGGAGCCTCTCGTGATGTCTCTCCCTCTCCAGTGCTGTCTTGGATCTTGACTGGCCTTTCCTGAGGCCACCAGAGCGGGTCCCTGTGGTCCCCGTCGTAAGTCGAGAGCACCTGCCGCAACTGGAGAAAAACAAGGATGTTCTCCCCTCCAGGCAAAATGAAGCCTATTTCCGCTGACACATTTCAAGGCTAAGCACACTTAAACTCTGGAACTTCCAAAGGGTCCTTCACACCCTTGCTGCAAATCAAGAAGTTCCCCGACATACCCGTCTCCACTCAAGAGGAAGCACGATAGTTCAGCCCACATCCAGAGGAGTCCCGTTTCCGCCTCATAGCTCGAGAGGAGGTATCCTTTCCCTGCGAGGTCGGGAAGAATTCCCGGCGTTCCCGTCGCATCTCAAGAGGAGGCGCTCTCCACAGGAAAGGCGAGAGGAACTCCAGGGACATGCCACCATTCTCCGAGTCCCCCAGATGTCTCAGTCCATTCCAGGGAAACCTGTTTCCCCTCACTGACTCGACTTTCAAGCCGAGGATCGACTCACACCACTGTGGCACGTGGGACAGCCCTGGTGGCAAAGCCTCGTGGGAAAGCCTCGTGGGAAAGCCTCGAGGGAAAGCCACAGATCCCTTGATCCACGCGAAGGGAAGCGCGACACTGCTGCTACAGGCTGGGGAGGAAAGCGCACGTGCATGCCCTCAACCGAGACAAGGACTGACTCCCCTGGGGAGACTCCAGCAGTACACCAAGATCCATGTCAGCACTGGAGAGGAATCCTCAGGTTACAGCACCGGACTCTACGTAAGGTCTGAGGCCCTGGCATCGACGGGAGAGGAGTCCGGAGAGGGCCCGAGCAACTCGCATGAGGACTGGAATTTCCTGAGGCCACCAGAGCGGGTCCCTGAGGTCCCCATCGTAAGTCGAGTGCACCTGCCGCAACTCGAGAATATCCAGGAGTTTCTCCCCTCCAGGCGAGATGAGGCCCATTTCCATTGAGGCATCTCGGGGCTAATCACACCTAACCTCTAGAACTGCCAAAGGGTCCTTCACACCCTTGCTGCAACTCAAGAAGTTCCGCAACATACCCGTCTCCACTCGAGAGGAAGCACAAGAGTCCCTCCCACATGAGGAGGAGCCCCGTTTCCACCTCATAGCTCGAAAGAAGGGATCCTTTCCCTGCGTGGTCGGGAAAGAATTTCCGGCATTCCCGTCGCATCTCAAGAGTAGGCGCTCTCCACAGAAAAGGCGAGAGGAACTCCAGGGTCGTGCCACCATTCCCAGATTCCCTCAGATGTCTCAGTCCATTACAGGGAAACTTGTTTTCCCTGCACTGCCTCGACTTTCAAGCTGAGGATCGACTCACACCACCGGTGGCACGTGGGACAGCCCTGTGGGAAAGCCTCGTGGAAAAGCCTCGAGGGAAAGCCTTCAGGGAAAGCCACTGATACCATGATCCAATCGCCAAGAAGCGTGACACTGCTGCTACAGCTCGGGAGGAAAGCGCACGTGCATGCCCCCACTCGAGACGAGGACTTACTCCCCTCCGGAGACTCCAGTAGTACCCAAGGTCCATGTCAGCACTGGAGAGGAATCCTCAGGTTCCGGCACCGACTCCGTACAAGGTCTCAGACCCCGGCATCAACGGGAGAGGAATCCCGAGAGGCCATCGAACAACGCGCATGGAGACTGGCCTTTCCTCAGGACACCGGAGAGAGTCCCTTAGGTCCCCGTCGTAATTCTAGAGCACCTGCCACACTCGAGAAAATCCAGGAGGTTCTCCCCTCCAGGCGAGATGAGGCCCATTTCCGCTGAGGCGTCTCTAGGCTAATCACACCTAACCTCTGGAACTTCCAAAGGTCCCTTCACACCTTAGCTGCACTCAAGAAGTTCCCCGACACACCCGTCTCCACACGAGAGGAAGCACGAGGGTCCCGGCCACATCCAGAGGAGCTCCGTTTCCGCCTCCAAGCTAAAGATGAGGGATCCTTCCCTGCTTCCTCGGGATAGAATTCCCGACGTTTCCGATGCTTCTCAAGAGGAGGCCCACTGCACAGGAAAGGCGAGAAGAACTCATGGGTCGTGCCACCATTCCAAGAGTCCCCCTGATATCTCAGTCCATTCCAGAGGATCCTGTTTTCCCTGCACTGCTTCGACTTTCACGCCGAGGATCGACTCACACCACGGTGACACGTGGGAGGGCCCTGTGGGAAAGCCTCGTGGGAAAGTCTTGAGGGAAAGCCACAGATCCCTTGATCCACGCGAAGGGAAGTGTGACACTGCTGCTACAGCACGGGAGGAAAAGCGCACGTGCATACCCCAACTCGAGACGAGGACTGACTCCCCTTGGGAGACTCCAGAAGTACCCCAACATGCATGTCAGCCTTGGAGAGGAATCCTCAGATTCCGGCCCGGACTCCACACAAGGTCTTAGGCCCTGGCATCGACGGGAGTGAAATAGCGACAGGCCCTCTAGCAAACTCGCATGGGGACTGGCCTTTCCTGAGGTCACCAGAGCGTGTCCCTGAGGTCCCCGACGTAAGTCGAGAGCACCTGCCGCAACTCGGTAAAATCCAGGAGGTTCTCCCCTCCAGGCGAGATGAGGCCCGTTTCCCCTGAGGTGTCTCGAGGCTAATCACACGTGACCTCTGGAACTTCCAAAGAGTCTTTCACAGTCATGCTGCAACTCAAAGAATTTCCCCGACATACCCGTCTCCACTCAAGAGGAAGCACGAGTGTCCCGGCCACATCCAGAGGAGCTCCGTTTCCGGCTCGTAGCTCGAGATGAGCGATCCTTTCCCTGATTGGTTGGGAAAGAATTCCCGGCATTCCCATCGCATCTCAAGAGGAGGCGCTCTCCAAAGGAAAGGGGAGAGGAACTGCAGGGTCGTGCCACCATTCCGAGACTCACCCAGATGTCTCAGTCCATTCCACAGGAACCTGTTTTCCCTGCACTGCCTTGGCCTTCATGCCGAGGATCGACTCACACCACTGTCACACGTGGACAGCCCTGTGGGAAAGCCTAGTAGGAAAGACTCGAGGGAAAGCCACAGATCCCTTGGTCCAGGGCATGGGGAAGCGTGACACTGCTGCTACAGCATGGGAGGAAAGGGCACGCTCATGCCCCCACTCGAGACGAGCCTGACTCCCTTGTGGAGACTCGAGAAGTACCACAAAATCCATGTCAGCACTGGAGAGGAATCCTCAGCTTCCGGCCCCGACTCCACACAAGGTCTTAGGCCCCGCATCGACGGGAGAGGAATCACGAGAGGCCCCTAGCAACACGCATGATGACTGGCATTTCCTCCGGCCGCCAGAGCGGGTCCCTGAAGTCCCCCATCGTAACTCGAGAGCACCTGCTGAAACTCGGGAATATCCAGGAGCCCTCTCCATTCCAGGCGACATGAGGCCCATTTCTGCTGAGGCATCTCGAGACTAACCACACCTAACCTCTGGAACTTCCAAAGGGTCCTTCACACCCTTGCTGCAACTCAAGAAGTTCCCCGACATACCCGTTCCTCTTCACATTCAGCCATAATGGTGGTGTCATCTGCATATCTAAGTTTATTGATATTTCTACCGGCAATCTTGATTCCATGGGGCCGTAGGGAGGGCCCCATGCTCGCTGTGAAAGGCAGAGTCACATCCACAGTCTGTTCTACCCCTTTTGCCCTGTGGGAGAGCTCTAGTGAGCCTAGGTCTGTCAGGAAAATTCTTGGCTTGGACAGGATCTCACCCTGTTTGTCAACCTGCATACCCAACCAGGGGCCACAGAGCACCTGTTTCAGTAAAGTGGGCCCTGAAAGGGTGCAGCCTAGCAAGAGCTTGAAAATCCATTCAATTGCTGTTTTTGCACCTCTGACAGAGCGAGCTTGGCTCCACCCTTTGGCAGTGAGGAGAAAAGAGGCATGACACCCCTCCCCAAGGGGACATGGGGCCTACTTCGAGAGGAAGTTGCAACTCGAGAAAATCCAGGAGGTTCTCCCCTCCAGGCGAGATGAGGCCCATTTCCGCTGAGGCGTCTCGAGGCTAATCACAACTAACCTCTGGAACTTCGAAAGGGTCCTTCACACCCTTGCTGCAAGTCAAGAAGTTCTCCGACATACCCATCTCCACTCGAGAGGAAGGACGAGGGTCCCACCCACATCCAGTGGAGCCCCGTTTCCGCCTCGTAGCTCGAGAAGAGGGATCCTTTCCCTTCATCGTCGGGAAAGAATTCCCGGGCTTCCCGTCGCATCTCAAGAGGAGGCACTCTCCAGAGGAAAGGCGAGAGGAACTCCAGGGCCTTGCCAGCATTCCAAGAGTCCCCAGATGTCTCCGTCCATTCCAGAAGAACCTGCTTTCCCTTCACTGCCTCGACGTTCATGCCGAGGATAGACTCACACTACCGTGACATGTGGGACAGCCCTGTTCGAAAGCCTCGTGGGAAAGCCTCGATGCCAAAGCGACTGATCCCTTGAACCGCATGGCGGCAAGCGTGACACTGCTGCTACAGCTTGTGAGGAAATCGCAGGTGCATGCCCTCACACGAGATGAGGACTGACTCCCCAGGTGAGACTCCAGAAGTATGGAAAGATTCATGTCAGCACTGGAGAGGCATCCTCAGGGTCTGGCCCCGACTCCACACAAGGTCTTAGGCACCGGCATCGATGGGAGAGGAGTCCCTATAGGCCCCATGGTAACTCGCATGGGGACTGGCCTTTCCTGAGGCCACCAGAGCGAGTCCCTGAGGTCCCCGTCGTAACTCGAGAGCACCTACCACAACTCGGTAAAATCCAGGAGGTTCTCCCTCCAGGCGAGATGAGGCCCATTTCCGCTGAGGTGTCTCAAGGCTAATCACACCTAACCTGTGGAACTTCCAAAGGGTCCTTCACACCCTTGCTGGCAACTCAAGAAGTTCCCCGACAAACCCGTCTTCACTCGAGAGGAAGCACGGGGGTCCCGCCCACATCCAGAGGAGCCCCATTTCCGCCTCGTAGTTCGAAATGAGGGATCCTTTCCCAGCTTCGTCTGGAAAGAATTCCCGGCTTTCCCGTCGCAACTCAAGAGGAGGCGCTCTCAACAGGAAAAGCGAGAGAAACCCCAGTGTCGTGCCACAATTCCAAGGGACCCCCAGATGTCAGTCCATTCCAGAGGAACTTGCTTTCCCTGCACTGCCTCTACTTTCACGCCGAGGATCCACTCACTACACCATGGAACGTGGGTCAGCCCTGTGGGAAAGCCTCGTGGGAAAGCCTCGAGGGAAAGACACAGATCCCTTGATCCACGCGACGGTAAGTGTGACACTGCTGCTACAGTTCCTGAGGAGAGCTCACGTGCATGCCCCCACATGAGATGAGCACAGACTCCCCAGGGGAAACTCCAGAAGTAAGCCAAGATCCATGTCCGCACTGAAGAGGAATCCTCAGGTTCCAGCCCCGATTCCACAAAAGGTCTTAGGCCCCGACATCGACTGGAGAGGAATCCCGAAAGGCGCCCTTGCAACTCCCATGGGCACTGGTCTTTCCTGAGGCCACCAGAGCGGGTCCCTGAGGTCCCTGTCGTAACTCGAGAGACCCTGCCCAACTCTAGAAAATCCAGGAGGTTCTCCCCTCCAGGCGAGATAAGGCCCATTTCCTCTGAGGCGTCTGGAGGCTCATCACACCTAAATTCTGGAAATTCAAAAGGGTCCTTGCTGCAACTCAAGAAGTTCCCCGGCATACTCGTCTCCACTCGAGAGGAAGCACGAGGGTCCCGCCCACATCCAGAGGAGACGCCGTTTTGGTATCGAAGCTCGAGATGAGGGATCCTTTCCCTGCTTGGTCAGGAAATAATACACGCCATTCCGCTCGCATTTCAAGGGGAAGCGCTCTCCACAGGAAAGGCGAGAGGAACTCCAGGGTCGAGCCACCATTCACAGAGTCACCCAGATGTCTCAGTCCATTCCAGAGGAAACTGTTTTTCCTGCACTGCCTCGAATTTCACGGCGAGGATGCGACTCAAACCACGGTGGCACGTGGGATAGCCCTGTGGGAAAGCCTCGTGGGAAATCCTCTTGGGAAAGCCTCGAGGGAAAGCCACAGATCCATTGATCCACGCGAAGGGAAGCATGACACTACTGCTACATCTCGGGAGGAAAGCGCACGTGCATGCCCCCACTCGAGACAAGGGACTGGACTCCCCTGGGTAGACTCCAGAAGTATCCCAAGATCCATGTCAGCACTGGAGAGAGAATCCTCAGGTTCTGGCACCATCTCCACACAAGGTCTTAGGCCCCGGCATCGACGGGAGAGGAATCCCGAGAGGCCCCCAAGCAATTCGCATGGGGACTGGTCTTTCCTGAGGCCACCAGAGCAGGTCCCTGATGTCCTGGTCATAAGTTGTGAGCACCTGCATCAACTGGAGAAAATCCAGGTGGTTCTTCCCTCCAGGCGAGATGAGGCCCATTTCTGCTGAGCCATATCCAGGCTAATCACACCTAACCTGTGGAAATTCAAAAGGGTCCTTCACATCCTTGCTGCAACTCAAGAAGCTAGCCGACATACCCGTCTCCAGTGGAGAGGAAGCACGAGAGTCCCGCTCACATCTAGAGGAGCCCCGTTTCCGCCTCCTAGATCGAGAGGAGGGATCCTTTCCTGCGTGGTCGGGAAAGAATTCCCGGCGTTCCCGTCGCATTTCAAGAGGAGGCGCTCTCCCACAGGAAAGGCGAGAGGAAATCCAGGTTCGTGCCACCATCCCAGAGTCAGCCAGATGTCTCTGTCCCATTCCAGGGAAACCTGTTTTCCCTTCAATGCCTCGACTTTCAAGCCGAGGATCGACTCACACCACGGTGGCACGTGGGACAGCACTGTTTGAAAGGCCCGTGGGAAAGCCTCGTGGGAAAGGCTCGTGGGAAAGCCTCTAGGGAAAGGCACTGATCCCTTGATTCACGCGAAGGGAAGCGTATCACTGCTGCTAGAGCTCGGGAGGAAAGCGCACGTGCATGCCCCCACTCGAGACGAGTACTGACTCCCCTGGGGAGACTCCAGAAGTACCCCAAGATCCATGTCAGCACTGGAGAGGAATCCTCAGGTTCCGGCACCGACTCCACACAACGACTTAGGCCCGGCTTCGACGGGAGAGGAATCCCGAGAGGCCCCGAGCAACTTGCATGGGGACTGGCCTTTCCTGAGGCCACCAGAGCGGATCACTGAGGTCCCCGTCGTAAGTCGAGAGCACCTGCCCGAAACTCGATAAAATCCAGGATATTCTCCCCTCCAGGTGAGATGAGGCCTATTTCCGCTGAGGCGTCTCGAAGCTAATCACACCTAACCTCTGGAACTTCCAAAGGGTCCTTCACAACCTTGCTGCAACTCAAGAAGTTCCCCGACATACCCGTCTCCACTCGAGAGGAAGCACGAGAGACCCGCCCACATCCAGAGGAGCCCCTTTTCTCCCTCATAGCTCGAGACGAGGTATCCTTTCACTGTGTGTCGGGAAAGAATTCCTGGGGTTCCCGTCGCATCTCCATCTCCAGAGGAGGCGCTCTCCAGGAAGGCGAGAGGAACTCCAGGGTCGTGCCACCTCCAG
>NW_017193774.1:0-9652 GCF_001704415.2 Capra hircus
TCGCATGGGGACTGCCTTTCCTGAGGCCACCAGAGCGGGTCCCTGAGGTCCCCGTCGTAAGTCGAGAGCACCTGCCGCAACTCGAGAAAATCCAGGAGGTTCTCCCTCCAGGCGAGATGAGGCGCATTTCCCCTGTGGCATCTCGAGGCTAATCACATCTAACATCTGGAACTTCCAAAGGGTCCTTCACACCCTTGCTGCAACTCAAGAAGTTCCCCGACATACCCGTTTCCACTCGAGAGGAAGCACGAGAGTCCGCCCACATCCAGAGAGCCCCGTTTCCGCCTGCTAGCTCGAGAGGAGGGATCATTTACCTGCGTGGTCGGGAATGAATTCCCGGCATTTCCGTCACATCTCAAGAGGAGGCGCTCTCCACAGGAAAGGCGAAGAACTCCAGGGTCGTGCCACATTCCAGAGTTCCCCAGATGTCTCACTCCATTCCAGGGAAACCTGTTTTCCTGCACTGCCTCGACCTTCAAGCCGAGGGTCGACTCACAACACGGGTGGCACGTGGGAACAGCCCTGTGGGAAAGCCTCGTGGGAAAGCCTCGTTGGAAAGCCTCGAGGGAAAGCCCTGATCCCTTGATACACGCGAAGGGAAGCGTGACACTGCAGCTTCAGCTCGGGAGGAAAGCGCACGTGCATTCCCCCAATCGAGACGACGACTGACTCCCCTGGGGAGACTCCAGAAGTACCCCAAGATCCATGTCAGTACTGGAGGTGAATGCTCAGGTTCTGGCACGTACTCCACACAAGATCTTAGGTCCCTGCATCGACTGAAGGGGAATCCCCAGAGGCCCCCGAGCAACTCGCATGGGGACTGGCCTTTCCGGAGGCCACCAGAGCGGGTCCCTGAGGTCCCTGTCGTAAGTCGAGAGCACCTGCCGCAACTCTAGAAAATCCAGGGAGGTTCTCCCCTCCAGGCGAGATGAGGCCCATTTCCGCTGAGACGTCTCGAGGCTAATCAAACCTAACCTCTGGAACTTCCAAAGGATTCTTCACACCCTTGCTGCAACTCAAGAAGTTCCCCGACATACCCGTCTCCACTCGAGAGGAAGCACAGGAGTCCCGCCCACATCCAGAGGAGCCCCGTTTCCGCCTGCTAGCTCGAGAGCAGGGATCCTTTACCTGCGTGGTCGGGAAAGAATTCCCGGCATTCCCGTCACATCTCAAGAGGAGGCGCTCTCCACAGGAAAGGCGAGAGGAACTCCAGGGTCCTGCCACATTCCAGAGTTCCCCAGATGTCTCACTCCATTCCAGGGAAACCTGTTTTCCCTGCACTGCCTCGACTTTCAAGCCGAGGATCGACTCACAACACGGTGGCACGTGGGACAGCCCTGTGGGAAAGCCTCGTTGGAAAGCCTGGAGGGAAAGACACAGGTCCCTTGATCCACGCGAAGGGAAGCGTGACACTGCTGCTTCAGCTCGGGAGGAAAGCTCACGTGCAAGGCCCCACTCGAGACGAGGACTGACACCTCTGGGGGGACTCCAGAAGTACCCCAAGATCCATGTCAGCACTGGAGAGGAATCCTCAGGTTCCGGCACCGAATCCACACAAGGTCTTAGGCCCCGGCATCGACGGGAGAGGAATCCTGAGAGCCACCGAGCAACTCGCATGGGGACTGGCCTTTCCTGAGGCCACCAGAGTGGGTCCCTGAGGTCCCCGTCGTAAGTCGAGAGCACCTGCCGCAACTCGAGAAAATCCAGGAGGTTCTCCCCTCCAGGCGAGATGAGGCCCATTTCTGCTGAGGTGTCTGGAGGCTAATCACATCTAACTTCTGGAACTTTCAAGGATTCCTTCACACCCTTGCTGCAACTCAAGAAGTTCCAGGACATACCCGTCTCCACTCGAGAGGAAGCACGAGAGTCCCGCCCACATATAGAGGAGCCCCGTTTCCGCCTCCTAGCTCGAGAGGAGGGATCCTTTCCTGCGTGGTCGGGAAAGAATTCCCGGCGTTCCGGTCGCAACTCAATAGGAGGGCTCTCCACAGGAAAGGCGAGAGGAACTCCAGGGTCGTGCCACCATTCCGAGAGACCCCAGATGTCTCAGTCCATTTCCAGGAAAACCTGTTTTCCCTGCACTGCCTCGACTGTCAAGCCGAGGATCGACTCACACCACGGTGGCACGTGGGACAGCCCTGTGGGAAAGACTCGTGGGAAAGCCACAGATTCCTTGATCCACGTGAAGGGACGCGCGACACTGCTGCTACAGCTCGGAAGGAAAGCGCACGTGCATGCCCTCTCTCGAGACGAGGACTGACTCCCCTGGGGAGACTCCAGAAGTACCCCAAGATCCATGTCAGCACTGGAGAGGAATCGTCAGGTTCCAGCACTGACTCCACACAAGGTCTTAGGCGCCAGCATCGACGGGAGAGGAATCCCGAGAGGCCCCCGAGCAACTGGCATGGGGACTGGCCTTTCCTGAGGCCACCAGAGCGGGTCCCTGAGGTCCCAGTCGTAAGTCGAGAGCACCTGCCGCAACTCGAGAAAATCCAGGAGGTTCTCCCCGCCAGACGAGATGAGGCCCATTTCCGCTGAGGCGTCTCGAGGCTATTCACACTTAACCTCTGGAACTTCCAAAGGGTCCTTCACACCATTTCTGCAACTCAAGATGTTCCCCGACATACCCGTCTCCACTAGAGAGGAAGCACGAGAGTCCCGCCCACATCCAGAGGAGCCCCGTTTCCGCCTCCTAGCTCGAGAGGAGGGATCCTTTCCCTGCGTGGTCGGGAAAGAATTCCCGGCGTTCCGTCGCATCTCAAGAGCAGGCGCTCTCCACAGGAAAGGGAAGAGGAACTCCAGGGTCGTGTCACCATTCCCAGAGTCCCCCAGAAGTTTCAGTCCATTCCAGGGAAACCTGTTTTCCCTGCACTGCCACGACTTTCAAGCCGAGGATCGACTCACACCACGGTGGCACGTGGGACAACCCTGCTGGAAAGCCTCGTGGGAAAGCTTTGTGGGAAAGCCTTGAGTGAAAGCCACAGATCCTTTGATCCAAGGGAAGGGAAGCGTGACACTGCTGCTTCAGGTCGGGAGGAAAGCGCACGTGCATGCCCCCACTGGAGACGAAGGACTGACTCCCCTGGGGAGACTCCAGAAGTACACCAAGATCCATTTCTGCACTGGAGAGGAATCCTCAGGTTCCGGCAGCGTCTCCACACAAGGTCTTAGGCGCTGGCATCGAGGGGAGAGGAATCACGAGAGGCCCCCGAGCAACTCGCATGGGGACTGGCCTTTCCTGAGGCCACCAGAGCGGGTCCCTGAGGTCCCCGTCGTAAGTCGAGAGCACCTGCCGCAACTCGAGAAAATCCAGGAGGTTCTCCCCTCCAGGCGAGATGAGGCGCATTTCCCCTGTGGCATCTCGAGGCTAATCACATCTAACATCTGGAACTTCCAAAGGGTCCTTCACACCCTTGCTGCAACTCAAGAAGTTCCCCGACATACCCGTTTCCACTCGAGAGGAAGCACGAGAGTCCCGCCCACATCCAGAGGAGCCCCGTTTCCGCCTGCTAGCTCGAGAGGAGGGATCATTTACCTGCGTGGTCGGGAATGAATTCCCGGCATTTCCGTCACATCTCAAGAGGAGGCGCTCTCCACAGGAAAGGCGAGAGGAACTCCAGGGTCGTGCCACATTCCCAGAGTTCCCCAGATGTCTCACTCCATTCCAGGGAAACCTGTTTTCCCTGCACTGCCTCGACCTTTCAAGCCGAGGGTCGACTCACAACACGGTGGCACGTGGGACAGCCCTGTGGGAAAGCCTCGTGGGAAAGCCTCGTTGGAAAGCCTCGAGGGAAAGCCCTGATCCCTTGATACACGCGAAGGGAAGCGTGACACTGCAGCTTCAGCTCGGGAGGAAAGCGCACGTGCATTCCCCCAATCGAGACGACGACTGACTCCCCTGGGGAGACTCCAGAAGTACCCCAAGATCCATGTCAGTACTGGAGGTGAATGCTCAGGTTCTGGCACGTACTCCACACAAGATCTTAGGTCCCTGCATCGACTGAAGGGGAATCCCCAGAGGCCCCCGAGCAACTCGCATGGGGACTGGCCTTTCCGGAGGCCACCAGAGCGGGTCCCTGAGGTCCCTGTCGTAAGTCGAGAGCACCTGCCGCAACTCTAGAAAATCCAGGAGGTTCTCCCCTCCAGGCGAGATGAGGCCCATTTCCGCTGAGACGTCTCGAGGCTAATCAAACCTAACCTCTGGAACTTCCAAAGGATTCTTCACACCCTTGCTGCAACTCAAGAAGTTCCCCGACATACCCGTCTCCACTCGAGAGGAAGCACAGGAGTCCCGCCCACATCCAGAGGAGCCCCGTTTCCGCCTGCTAGCTCGAGAGCAGGGATCCTTTACCTGCGTGGTCGGGAAAGAATTCCCGGCATTCCCGTCACATCTCAAGAGGAGGCGCTCTCCACAGGAAAGGCGAGAGGAACTCCAGGGTCCTGCCACATTCCCAGAGTTCCCCAGATGTCTCACTCCATTCCAGGGAAACCTGTTTTCCCTGCACTGCCTCGACTTTCAAGCCGAGGATCGACTCACAACACGGTGGCACGTGGGACAGCCCTGTGGGAAAGCCTCGTTGGAAAGCCTGGAGGGAAAGACACAGGTCCCTTGATCCACGCGAAGGGAAGCGTGACACTGCTGCTTCAGCTCGGGAGGAAAGCTCACGTGCAAGGCCCCACTCGAGACGAGGACTGACACCTCTGGGGGGACTCCAGAAGTACCCCAAGATCCATGTCAGCACTGGAGAGGAATCCTCAGGTTCCGGCACCGAATCCACACAAGGTCTTAGGCCCCGGCATCGACGGGAGAGGAATCCTGAGAGCCACCGAGCAACTCGCATGGGGACTGGCCTTTCCTGAGGCCACCAGAGTGGGTCCCTGAGGTCCCCGTCGTAAGTCGAGAGCACCTGCCGCAACTCGAGAAAATCCAGGAGGTTCTCCCCTCCAGGCGAGATGAGGCCCATTTCTGCTGAGGTGTCTGGAGGCTAATCACATCTAACTTCTGGAACTTTCAAGGATTCCTTCACACCCTTGCTGCAACTCAAGAAGTTCCAGGACATACCCGTCTCCACTCGAGAGGAAGCACGAGAGTCCCGCCCACATATAGAGGAGCCCCGTTTCCGCCTCCTAGCTCGAGAGGAGGGATCCTTTCCCTGCGTGGTCGGGAAAGAATTCCCGGCGTTCCGGTCGCAACTCAATAGGAGGGGCTCTCCACAGGAAAGGCGAGAGGAACTCCAGGGTCGTGCCACCATTCCGAGAGACCCCAGATGTCTCAGTCCATTCCAGGAAAACCTGTTTTCCCTGCACTGCCTCGACTGTCAAGCCGAGGATCGACTCACACCACGGTGGCACGTGGGACAGCCCTGTGGGAAAGACTCGTGGGAAAGCCACAGATTCCTTGATCCACGTGAAGGGACGCGCGACACTGCTGCTACAGCTCGGAAGGAAAGCGCACGTGCATGCCCTCTCTCGAGACGAGGACTGACTCCCCTGGGGAGACTCCAGAAGTACCCCAAGATCCATGTCAGCACTGGAGAGGAATCGTCAGGTTCCAGCACTGACTCCACACAAGGTCTTAGGCGCCAGCATCGACGGGAGAGGAATCCCGAGAGGCCCCCGAGCAACTGGCATGGGGACTGGCCTTTCCTGAGGCCACCAGAGCGGGTCCCTGAGGTCCCAGTCGTAAGTCGAGAGCACCTGCCGCAACTCGAGAAAATCCAGGAGGTTCTCCCCGCCAGACGAGATGAGGCCCATTTCCGCTGAGGCGTCTCGAGGCTATTCACACTTAACCTCTGGAACTTCCAAAGGGTCCTTCACACCATTTCTGCAACTCAAGATGTTCCCCGACATACCCGTCTCCACTAGAGAGGAAGCACGAGAGTCCCGCCCACATCCAGAGGAGCCCCGTTTCCGCCTCCTAGCTCGAGAGGAGGGATCCTTTCCCTGCGTGGTCGGGAAAGAATTCCCGGCGTTCCCGTCGCATCTCAAGAGCAGGCGCTCTCCACAGGAAAGGGGAAGAGGAACTCCAGGGTCGTGTCACCATTCCCAGAGTCCCCCAGAAGTTTCAGTCCATTCCAGGGAAACCTGTTTTCCCTGCACTGCCACGACTTTCAAGCCGAGGATCGACTCACACCACGGTGGCACGTGGGACAACCCTGCTGGAAAGCCTCGTGGGAAAGCTTTGTGGGAAAGCCTTGAGTGAAAGCCACAGATCCTTTGATCCAAGGGAAGGGAAGCGTGACACTGCTGCTTCAGGTCGGGAGGAAAGCGCACGTGCATGCCCCCACTGGAGACGAAGACTGACTCCCCTGGGGAGACTCCAGAAGTACACCAAGATCCATTTCTGCACTGGAGAGGAATCCTCAGGTTCCGGCAGCGTCTCCACACAAGGTCTTAGGCGCTGGCATCGAGGGGAGAGGAATCACGAGAGGCCCCCGAGCAACTCGCATGGGGACTGGCCTTTCCTGAGGCCACCAGAGCGGGTCCCTGAGGTCCCCGTCGTAAGTCGAGAGCACCTGCCGCAACTCGAGAAAATCCAGGAGGTTCTCCCCTCCAGGCGAGATGAGGCGCATTTCCCCTGTGGGCATCTCGAGGCTAATCACATCTAACATCTGGAACTTCCAAAGGGTCCTTCACACCCTTGCTGCAACTCAAGAAGTTCCCCGACATACCCCGTTTCCACTCGAGAGGAAGCACGAGAGTCCCGCCCACATCCAGAGGAGCCCCGTTTCCGCCTGCTAGCTCGAGAGGAGGGATCATTTACCTGCGTGGTCGGGAATGAATTCCCGGCATTTCCGTCACATTCTCAAGAGGAGGCGCTCTCCACAGGAAAGGCGAGAGGGAACTCCAGGGTCGTGCCACATTCCCAGAGTTCCCCAGATGTCTCACTCCATTCCAGGGAAACCTGTTTTCCCTGCACTGCCTCGACCTTCAAGCCGAGGGTCGACTCACAACACGGTGGCACGTGGGACAGCCCTGTGGGAAAGCCTCGTGGGAAAGCCTCGTTGGAAAGCCTCGAGGGAAAGCCCCTGATCCCTTGATACACGCGAAGGGAAGCGTGACACTGCAGCTTCAGCTCGGGAGGAAAGCGCACGTGCATTCCCCCAATCGAGACGACGACTGACTCCCCTGGGGAGACTCCAGAAGTACCCCAAGATCCATGTCCAGTACTGGAGGTGAATGCTCAGGTTCTGGCACGTACTCCACACAAGATCTTAGGTCCCTGCATCGACTGAAGGGGAATCCCCAGAGGCCCCCGAGCAACTCGCATGGGGACTGGCCTTTCCGGAGGCCACCAGAGCGGGTCCCTGAGGTCCCTGTCGTAAGTCGAGAGCACCTGCCGCAACTCTAGAAAATCCAGGAGGTTCTCCCCTCCAGGCGAGATGAGGCCCATTTCCGCTGAGACGTCTCGAGGCTAATCAAACCTAACCTCTGGAACTTCCAAAGGATTCTTCACACCCTTGCTGCAACTCAAGAAGTTCCCCGACATACCCGTCTCCACTCGAGAGGAAGCACAGGAGTCCCGCCCACATCCAGAGGAGCCCCGTTTCCGCCTGCTAGCTCGAGAGCAGGGATCCTTTACCTGCGTGGTCGGGAAAGAATTCCCGGCATTCCCGTCACATCTCAAGAGGAGGCGCTCTCCACAGGAAAGGCGAGAGGAACTCCAGGGTCCTGCCACATTCCCAGAGTTCCCCAGATGTCTCACTCCATTCCAGGGAAACCTGTTTTTCCCTGCACTGCCTCGACTTTCAAAGCCGAGGATCGACTCACAACACGGTGGCACGTGGGACAGCCCTGTGGGAAAGCCTCGTTGGAAAGCCTGGAGGGAAAGACACAGGTCCCTTGATCCACGCGAAGGGAAGCGTGACACTGCTGCTTCAGCTCGGGAGGAAAGCTCACGTGCAAGGCCCCACTCGAGACGAGGACTGACACCTCTGGGGGACTCCAGAAGTACCCCAAGATCCATGTCAGCACTGGAGAGGAATCCTCAGGTTCCGGCAACCGACATCCACACAAGGTCTTAGGCCCGGCATCGACGGAGAGGAATCCTGAGAGCCCCGAGTGCAACTCGCATGGGGACTGGCCTTTCCTGAGGCCACCAGAGCTGGGTCCCTGAGGTCCCCGTCGTAAGTCGAGAGCACCTGCCCGCAACTTCGAGAAAATCCAGGAGGTTCTCCCCTCCAGGCGAGATGAGGCCCATTTCTGCTGAGGCTGTCTCGAGGCTAATCACACCTAACTTCTGGAACTTTCCAAAGGGATCCTTCACACCCTTGCTGGCAACTCAAGAAGTTCCCAGGACATACCCGTCTCCACTCGAGAGGAAGCACGAGAGTCCCGCCCACATATAGAGGAGCCCCGTTTCCGCCTCCTAGCTCGAGAGGAGGGATCCTTTCCCTGCGTGGTCGGGAAAGAATTCCCGGCGTTCCGGTCGCAACTCAATAGGAGGGGCTCTCCACAGGAAAGGCGAGAGGAACTCCAGGGTCGTGCCACCATTCCGAGAGACCCCAGATGTCTCAGTCCATTCCAGGAAAACCTGTTTTCCCTGCACTGCCTCGACTGTCAAGCCGAGGATCGACTCACACCACGTGGCACGTGGGACAGCCCTGTGGAAAAGACTCGTGGAAAGCCACAGATTCCTTGATCCACGTGAAGGGACGCCGACACTGCTGCTACAGCTCGAAGGAAAGCGCACGTGCATGCCCTCTCTCGAGACGAGGACTGACTCCCCTGGGGAGACTCCAGAAGTACCCAAGATCCATGTCAGCACTGGAGAGGAATCGTCAGGTTCCAGCACTGACTCCACACAAGGTCTTAGCGCCAGCATCGACGGGAGAGGAATCCGAGGCCCCCGAGCAACTGGCATGGGGACTGGCCTTTCCTGAGGCCACCAGAGCGGGTCCCTGAGGTCCCAGTCGTAAGTCGAGAGCACCTGCCGCAACTCGAAAAATCCAGGAGGTTCTCCCCGCCAGACGAGATGAGGCCCATTTCCGCTGAGGCGTCTCGAGGCTATTCACACTTAACCTCTGGAACTTCCAAAGGGTCCTTCACACCCATTTCTGCAACTCAAGATGTTCCCCGACATACCCGTCTCCACTAGAGAGGAAGCACGAGAGTCCGCCCACATCCAGAGGAGCCCCGTTTCCGCCTCCTAGCTCGAGAGGAGGGATCCTTTCCCTGCGTGGTCGGGAAGAATTCCCGCTTCCCGTCGCATCTCAAGAGCAGGCGCTCTCCACAGGAAAGGGAAGAGAACTCCAGGGTCGTGTCACCATTCCCAGAGTCCCCAGAAGTTTCAGTCCATTCCAGGGAAACCTGTTTTCCTGCACTGCCACGACTTTCAAGCCGAGGATCGACTCACACCCACGGTGGCACGTGGGACAACCCTGCTGGAAAGCCTCGTGGGAAAGCTTTGTGGGAAAGCCTTGAGTGAAAGCCACAGATCCTTTGATCCAAGGGAAGGGAAGCGTGACACTGCTGCTTCAGGTCGGGAGGAAAGCGCACGTGCATGCCCCCACTGGAGACGAAGACTGACTCCCCTGGGGAGACTCCAGAAGTACACCAAGATCCATTTCTGCACTGGAGAGGAATCCTCAGGTTCCGGCAGCGTCTCCACACAAGGTCTTAGGCGCTGGCATCGAGGAGAGAATCACGAGAG
>NW_017193775.1:0-9650 GCF_001704415.2 Capra hircus
CCAATGGACCCCAGGAAAGGAGTTGCAGGCCACCACCTTGCTTCTGAAATCCCCAAATGGGGAGGCAAAGCTCGCTCTGTCAGAGGGAAGAAAACAGCAACAGGATGGATTTTCAAGCAGTTGCTAGGCTGTACTGCGTTAGGGCTCCAAGGAAGGAAAATGCGAATTTTAGCCCTACGACTGGTATCCAGGTGGGCTCCCAGGATGATTTCCCCGCAGGATCCAAGAACGTTCCAGACAGACCTGGGCTCACTAGCTCCCTCCTGCAGAGGAACATGAGAGAACAGCTGTTTGGAGGTTGCTTTGACTTCCCCTGGGAGGGTAGGATCCCTCCCTGGGTGCAGGGCCTCAGGGGCCATTGCCGCTGAGAAATGCCCTGGAAGCAGACCTTTCCAGCCCTTGTATGACTCAGCACGGAGGAGACTGGAAAAGCTCTCTTCCTTGGAGGAAGGAAAGGCAGCCCCAGAGAGTGTGTTTTCACACCTGTATCTTGCAGCAAGTGTTTGGCGTCTCAGACGTCAGACCTCCAGGCCTGCTCCAACGGCCTCAGTTCCAGAGTCAGGGCCGTGTGTCTCCCTGCATTTTCTGAGCCTTGGGAACACATTCCTAGGTCAGAACAGTCCTGCCCATGGGGAAGGAGGCTGCGGGAGTGTGTCTGAGGGGGTCGGGTGCCATGCTGGGGTCCAATAGACCCGGTACCTCCAATAGACCCCAGGACAACAGCGGTGGGGCTCCCCCTGGCTTCCGAAATGCCAAAGCGAGAAGCAAAGCTAGCTCTATCAGAAGGAAGAAAAGAGCAATCGGATGGATGTTCAGGCTGTTGCTGGGCCGCACCACTTCAGGGTCCCCCCCGAGAGGAACAGGCGCCCTGTGGCCCCTAGGTCCGATATGCAGGTTAACACACAGGGTGTGTCCCCATAGGAGCCAAGAATTTTCCTGACAGACCTAGGCTCACTAGAGCTCTCCTACAGGGCAAAAGGGGTAGAACAGACTGTGGATGTGACTCTGCCTTTCCAGCGAGCATGGGGCCCTCCCTACGGCCCCGGCTCCAGGGAAAATTGTCCTTGAAAAATGACCTCCAAGAAGCACTTTTTCAGCAGGCTGGGATGCAGAGTTCACAGGATGCGGGGAAAGTGATCGTCCTTCAGGGAAGAAGAGGCAGCCACCCAGTGTGTGTTTGCAAGCCTGTATTTGGAAGAAACTGGTTAGCTCCTTCAAGGGGAGACCTCCAGGTCTGCTCAGAGGACCGAAATTCCAGAGGCAGCACCATGCATCTCCCCTGTCCTTTCTGAGCCTTGGAAAGACATGCCTAGCTTATAGCGGTATTGCTCATGAAGAAGCAGGATGCAGGAATGTGTCAGACATGACTGGGTGCCTTCCTGGGTTCAGCTCCGTGAGGGGCCTTTCCACTCAAAGTAGGTCCCATGCCTCCTTGGGGAGGAATGGGGCCCGCTTGCCTCCAAATTGCCAAAGGCTGGAACAAAGCTAGTTCTATCAGAGGTAAGAAAAGAGCAATTGGATGGATGTGGAAGCTGTTGGCTGGGCCGCACTGCTTCAGGCCCCGCCACCCCTCCGCCCGAGAGAAACAGGCGCCCTGTGGGCCCCTAGGTGCCTGGATGCAGTTTCACACATAGAATGTGTCCCCATAGGAGCCAAGAATTTTCCTGACAGACCTAGGCTCACTAGAGCTCTCCTACAGAGCAAAGGGGATGGGACAGATGTGTGGCTGTGGCTCTGCCTTTCCCTGGGAAGTGTGGAGCCGCTCCCTATGGCCCCGGGCTCCAGGGGAAGTTGCCCCTGAATAATGACCTCCAAGAAGCGCTTTTCCAACTGGCTGAGACGTGGGAGTTCTCAGGATGCAGGGAAAGCGAGTGTCCTTCGGGGAAGCAAAGGCAGTCACCTGTTTATCATGACTTACTAGAATAGTAGGTACCTTTCTCCGGTTGGGCAGAGGCCTTCCCTACCTGATCTGAAAAAGAAAATGAAGTAGCTCGCTGATTTGAGAAATAATTCCCAGACTTGGGTTTCCAACCAGTATAGAATCCGACAATGGCCCTGTCTTTGTAGCCGCGTTAATTAACAGGTTATGTGAAGCTCTAAATATCAGTGGAAATTACATACAGCATATAGGCCCCAGTGTTCTGGAATGGTGGAAAGAAACAACCCAAACTCTTGAAGAGACACTTTCAAAATGGATCATAGAGACTGACTGTACGTGGATGGGCTTGCTTCCGGCAGACTTACTCATATTACGGGGTAACCGCACGTTCCCACAGTTGTTGTCCTTATGAAATTTTCTATGGGAGACCCCCTCCCACAGTGAGGCAGGTGTTAGCAGATTTGCCACAAGTAAGGGGGTGGGATTTCACAGCAGATGGAACAATTAGGTAAGGTAATAAATCAGGTAACTAAGTTTGTATAAAAAAAGAATATCATTCCCCCTTGAGGAACAGATTCATGAATTTGTGCTCAGTGATCAGGTGTGGCTCAATGACTGGAAACACAATTCCTTGGCCTGACATCGGAAAGGTCCTTTTACTGTTGTTTTAGCTACAATTCTGAAAGAGATGGGAATACCAGACCACCTAACCTGCCTCTTGAGAAATCTGGATGAAGGTCAGGAAGCAACAGTTAGAGCAGGACATGGAACAAACAGACTGGTTCCAAAAAGGAAAAGGAGTATGTCAAGGGCTGTATATTGTCACCCTGTTTATTTAACTTCTATGCAGAGTACATCATGAAAAAATGCTGGGATGGAAGATACATAAGCTGGAATCAAGATTGCCGGTAGAAATATCAATCAACTTAGATATGCAGATGACACCACCATTATGGCCAGAACGTGAAGAGGAACGGGTATGTCGGGGAACTTCTTGAGTTGCAGCAAGGGTGTGAAGGACCCATTGGAAGTTCCAGAGGTTAGGTGTGATTAGTCTCGAGATGCCTCAGCGGAAATGGGCCTCATGTCGCCTGGAACGGAGAGGCTCCTGGATATTCCCGAGTTTCAGCAGGTGCTCTCGAGTTACGACAGGGATTCAGGGACCCGCTCTGGCGGCCGCAGGAAAGGCCAGTTATCATGCGTGTTGCTAGGGGGCCTCTCGTGATTCCTCTCCCGTCGATGCCGGGGCCTAAGACCTTGTGTGGAGTCGGGGCCGGAAGCTGAGGATTCCTCTCCCAGTGCTGACATGGATTTTGGGGGTACTTCTGGAGTCTCCACAAAGGAGTCGGGCCTCGTCTCGAGTGGGGGCATGAGCGTGCCCTTTCCTCCCATGCTGTAGCAGCAGTGTCACGCTTCCCTTGCGTGGACCAAGGGATCTGTGGCTTTCCCTCGAGTCTTTCCCACGAGGCTTTCCCACAGGGCTGTCCCACGTGTCACCGGTGGTGTGAGTCGATCCTCGGCATGAAAGCCAAGGCAGTGCAGGGAAAACAGGTTCCTGTGGAACGGACTGAGATATCTGGGGGAGACTTGGAATGGTGGCACGACCCTGCATTTCCTCTTCCCTTTCCTTTGGAGAGCGCCTCCTCTTGAGATGCGATGGGAATGCCGGGAATTCTTTCCCGACCAAGCAGGGAAAGGATCCGTCCTCTCGAGTTATGAGCCGGAAACGGAGCTCCTCTGGACGTGGCCGGGACCCTCGTGCTTCCTCTTGAGTGGAAACGGGTATGTCGGGGAACTTCTTGAGTTGCCAGCATGGCTGTGAAAGACTCTTTGGAAGTTCCAGAGGTCAAGTGTGATTAGCCTCGAGACACCTCAGTGGAAACGGGGCCTCATCTCGCCTGCAGGGGAGAGCCTCCTGGATTTTACCGAGTTGCGGCAGGTGCTCTTGACTTACGACGGGGACTTCATGGACCCGCTCTGGTGACCTCAGGAAAAGGCCAGTCCCCATGCGAGTTGCTAGAGGGCCTGTCGCTGTTCCTCTCCCATCGATGCCAGGGCCTAAGACCTTGTGTGGAGTCGGGGCCGGAACCTGAGGATTCCTCTCCAGGGCTGACATGCATCTTGGGGGTACTTCTGGATTCTCCCCAGGGGAGTCAGTCCTCGTCTCGAGTGGGGGCATGCACGTGCGCTTTCCTCCCAAGCTGTAGCAGCAGTGTCACACTTCCCTTCCCGTGTATCCTAGGATCGGTGGCTTTCCTTCAAGGCTTTCCACGAGGCTTTCCCATGACGCTTTCCCACCAGGCTTTCCCACGAGGCTTTCCTACAGTGATGTCCCACGTGCCACCGTGGTGTCAGTTGATCCTCGGCTTGAAAGTCGAGGCAGTGCCGGGAAATCAGGCTTCCGTGGAATGGACTGAGACATCTGGAGGATCTGGGAATGGTGGCACGACCCTGGAGTTCCTCTCGCCTTTCCTGTGGAGAGCGCCCCCTCTTGAGATGTGACGGGAACGCCGGGAATTCTTTCCCGACCACGCAGGGAAAGGATCCCTCCTCTCGAGCTAGGAGGCGGAAACGGGGCTCCTCTGGGATGTGGGCGGGACTCTAGTGCTTCCTCTCGAGTGGAAACGGGTATGTCGGGGAACTTCTTGAGTTGCAGAAAGGGTGTGAAGGACCCTTTGGAACTTCCAGAGGTTAGGTGTGATTAGCCTCGAGACATCTCAGCAGAAATGGGCCTCATCTCGCCTGGAAGGGAGAACCTCCTGGATTTTCTCGAGTTGCGGCAGGCGCTCTCGACTTACGACGGGGTCCTCAGGGACCCGCTCTGGTGGCCTCAGGAAAGGCCATTCCCCATGCGAGTTGCTCTAGGGCCTTTCGGGATTCCTCTCCCATCGATGCCCAGGCCTAAGACCTTGTTCGGTGTCGGTTCCGGAACCTGAGGATTCCTCTCCAGTGCTGACATGGATCTTGGGCTACTTCTGGAGTCTCCACAGGGAAGTCAGTCCTCGTCTCGTGTGGGGGCAGGCAGGTGCGGTTTCCTCCAGAGCTGTAGCAGCAGTGTCACGGTTCCCTTCGCTGTGGATCAAGGGATCTGTGGCTTTCCCTCGAGGCTTTCACACAAAGGCTTTGCCACGAGGCTTTCCCACAGGGCTGTCCCTCCGTGCCACCGTAGTGTGAGTCGATCCTCGGCTTGAAATTCGAGGCAGTGCAGGGGAAAACAGGTTTCCCTGGAATGGACTGAGACATCTGGGGAACTCTTGGAATGGTGGCAAGACCTTGGAGTTCCTCTCGCCTTTTCTGTGGAGAGCGCCTCCTCTTGAGATGCGACGGGAACGCCGGGAATTCTTTCCCGACCACGCAGGGAAAGGATCCCTCCTCTCGAGCTAGTAGGCGGAAACGGGGCTCCACTGGATTTGGGCGGGACTCTCGTGCTCCTCTCGAGTGGAGACGGGTATGTCGAGGAACTTCTTGAGTTGCAGTAAGGGTGTGAAGGACCCTTTGGAAGTTCCAGAGGATAGGTGTGATTAGCCTCGAGACTCCTCAGCGGAAAATGGGCCTCATCTCGCCTGGAGGGGAGAACCTCCTGGATTTTCTCGAGTTGTGGCAGGTGCTCTCGACTTCCGACGGGGACCTCAGGGACCCGCTCTGGTGGCCTCAGGAAAGGCCAGTCCCCATGCGAGGAAGCGTGGGGGCCTCTTGGGATTCCTCTCCCGTCGATGCGGGTCCTAAGACCTTGTTTGGAGTCGGTGCCGGAACCTGAGGATTCCTCTCCAGTGCTGACATGGAGCTTGGGGGATTTCTGGAGTCTCCCCTGGGGAGAAAGTCCTCGTCTCGAGTGGGGGGGCATGCACGTGCGCTTTCCTCCCGAGCTGTAGCAGCTTGTCCACGCTTCCCTTTGCGTGGATCAAGGGATCTGTGGCTTTCCTTCGAGGCTTTCCATGAGGCTTTCCCACCAGGCTTTCCCACCAGGCTTTCCCACAGGGCTGTCCCACGTGCCACCCGTGATGTGAGTCGATCCTCGGCTTGAAAGTCGAGGCAGTGCAGGGAAAACAGGTTTCCCTGGAATGGACTGAGAAATCTGGAAGGCTCTGGGAATGGTGGCACGACCCTGGAGTTCCTCTATCCTTTCCAGTGGAGAGCGCCTCCTCTTGAGATGCGACGGGAACCCCAGGAATTCTTTCCCGACCATGCAGGGAAAGATCCCTTCTCTCGAGCTATGAGGCGGGAAACGGGGCTCCTCTAGATGTGGGCGGGACTCTCGTGCTTCCTCTCGAGTGGAGACGGGTATGTCGGGGAACTTCTTGTGTTGCAGCAAGGATGTGAAGGTCGTTTTGGAAGTTCCAGAGTTTAGGTGTGATTAGCCTGGGGACGCCTCAGGGAAATGGGCCTCTTCTCGCCTGGAGGGGAGAACCTCCTGGAATTTCTCGAGTTGGTGCAGGTGCTCTCGACTTATGACCGGGATCTCAGGGACCCGCTCTGATATCCTCAAGAAAGGCCAGTCCCCATGCTAGTTACTCGGGGCCTCTCGGGATTCCTCTCCCGTCGATGCCGCGGGGCCTAAGACCTTGTTTGGAGTCGGTGCCGGGAACGTGAGGATTCATCTCCAGTTGCTGACGTGGATCTTGGGGTACTTCTGGAGTCTCCCCAGGGGAATCAGTCCTCGTCTCGAGTTGGGGCATGCACGTGCGCTTTCCTCCCGAGCTGTAGCAGCAGTGTCACACTTCCCTTCGGGTTGATCAAAGCAACTGGGGCTTTCCCTCGAGGCTTTCCCATGAGGCTTTCCTCGAGGCTTTCCCACAGGGCTGTCCCACGTGCCACCGTGGTGTGAGTCGATCCTGGCTTGAAAGTCGAGGCAGTGCAGGGAAAACAGGTTTCCCTGGAATGGACTGAGACATCTGGGGGACTCTGGAATGGTGGCACGACCCTGGAGTTCCTCTCTCCTTTCCTGTGGAGAGCGCCTCCTCTTGAGATGCGACGGGAACGCCGGGAATTCTTTCCCGACCACACAGGGAAAGATCCTTCCTCTCGAGCTATGAGGCGGAAACGGGGCTCCTCTGGATGTGGGCGGGACTCTCGTGCTTCCTCTCGAGTGGAGACGGGTATGTCGGGGAACTTCTTGAGTTGCAGCAAGGATGTGAAGGACGTTTTGAAGTTCCAGAGGTTAGGTGTGATTAGCCTGGGACGCCACAGAGGAAACGGGCCCTCATCTCGCCTGGAGGGGAGAACCTCCTGGATTTTCTCGAGTTGCGGCAGTTGCTCTCGACTTATGCCGGGGACCTCAGGGACCCGCTCTGATGTCCTCAGGAAAGGCCAGTCCCCATGCTAGTTGCTCGGGCCTCTCGGGATTCTTCTCCCGTCGATGCCGGGGCCTAAAACCTTGTTTGGAGTTGGTGACGGAATGTGAGAATTCTTCTCAGTGCTGACGTGGATCTCGGGTACTTCTGGAGTCTCCCCAGGGGAGTCAGTCCTCGTCTCGAGTGGGGGCATGCACGTGCGCTTTCCTCCCGAGCTGTAGCAGCAGTGTCTCGCTTCCCTTCGCGTGAATCAAAGCAACTGTGGCATCCCTTGAGGCTTTCCCACGAGGCTTTCTCTCGAGGCTTTCCCACGAGGCTTTCCCACAGGGCTGTCCACGTGCCACCGTGGTGTGAGTCCATCCTCGGCTTGAAAGTAGAGGCAGTGCAGGGAAAACAGGTTTCCCTGGAATGGACTGAGACATCTGGGGGGACTCAAGGAATGGTGGTACGACCCTGGAGTTCCTCTCGCCTTTCCTGTGGAGATCGCCTCCTCTTGAGATGCGCCGGGAACACTGGTAATCTTTCCCGATCACTGAGGGAAAGGATCCCTCCTCTCGAGCTAGGAGGCGGAAACGGGGCTCCTCTGAATTTGGGCGGGACTCTCGTGCTTCCTCTCGAATGGAGACGGGTATGTTGGGGAACTCCTTGAGTTGCAGCAAGGGTGTGAAGGACCCTTTGTAAGTTCCAGAGGTTAGGTGTGATTAGCCTTGAGACACCTCAGCGGAAATGTTCCTCATCTCGCCTGGAAGGGAGAACTTCCTGGATTTTCTCAAGTTGCAGCAGGTGCTACGGACTTAGGACGGGGAACTCAGGGACCCCCTCTGGTGGCCTCAGGAAAGGCCAGTCCCATGCGAGTTGCTCGGGCGCATCTCGGGAATCCTCTCCCGTCGATGCCGGGCCTAAGACCTTGTGTGGAGTCGGTGCCGGAACCTGAGGATTCCTCTCCAGTGCTGACATGATCTTGGGGTACTTCTGGAGTCTCCCAGGGGAGTCAGTCCTCGTCTCGAGTGGGGGCATGCAGGTGCGCTTTCCTCCTGAGCTGTAGCAGCAGTGTCACGCTTCTCTTCGCATGGATCAAGGGATCTGTGGCTTTCCCTCAAGGATTTCCAAAGGGCTGTCCCACGTGCCACCACCGTGGTGTGAGTGGATCCTCGTCCTGAAATTCGAGGCAGTGTAGGGAAACAGGTTTCCCTGGAATGGACTGAGACATCTGGGGGACTCTGGGAATTGTGGCACGACCCTGGAGTTCCGCTCGCCTTTCCTGTGGAGAGTGCCTCCTCTTGAGATGCGACGGAACGCCGGGAATTCTTTCCGACCAATCAGGCAAAGGATACCTCTCTCGTGCTAGGAGGCGGAAACGGGGTTCCTCTAGATGTGGGCGGGACTCTCGTGCTTCCTCTCGAGTGGAGACGGGTATGTCGGCGAACTTCTTTATTTTTAGCAAGTGTGTGAAGGGCCCTTTGGAAGTTCCAGAGGTTTGGTGTGATTAGCCTCGAGATGCCTCAGTGGAAAGGGCCTCATCTCGCCTGGAAGGGAGAACCTCCTGGATTTCTCGAGTTGCGGCAGGTGCTCTCGACTTACAACGGGGACATCAGGATCCCGCTCTGGTGGCCTCAGGAAAGGCAGGTCCCCATACGAGTTGCTCGGGGGCTCGGGATTCCTCTCCCCTCGATGCCGGGGCCTAAGTCCTTGTGTGGAGTCTGTGCCGGAACCTGAGGATTCCTCTCCAGGGCTGACATGGATCTTGGGGTACTTCTGTAGTCTCCCAGGGGAGTCAGTCCTGGTCTCGAGTGTGGACATGCAAGTGCGCTTTCCTCCCGAGCTGTAGCAGCAGTGTCACGCTTCCCTTCGCTTGGATCAAGGGATCTGTGGCTTTCCCTCGAGGCTTTCCCATTAGGCTTTCCCACCAGGCTTCCCACAGGCTTTCCAACGAGGCTTCCCCCAGTGATGTCCCACGTGCCACCGTGGTGTCAGTCGATCCTCGGTTTGAAAGTCGAGGCAGTGCCGGGGAAACAGGCTTCCCTGGAATGGACTGAGACATCTGGGGGACTCTGGGAATGGTGGCACGACCCTGGAGTTCCTGTCGCCTTTCCTGTGGACAGCGCCTCCTCTTGAGATGCGACGGGAACGCCGGGAATTCTTTCCCGACCACGCACAAAAGGATCCCTCCTCTCGAACTTGGAGGCAGAAACGGGGCTCCTCTGGATGTGGGCGTGACTCTCGTGCTTCCTCTCGAGTGGAGACGGGTATGTTGGGGAACTTCTTGAGTTGCAGCAAGGGTGTGAAGGATCCTTTGGAATTCCAGAGGTTAGGTGTGTCTAGAGTCGAGACGCCTTAGCGGAAATGGGCCTCATCTCCCCTGGAGGGGAGAATCTCCTGGATTTTTTCGAGTTGCGGTAGGTGCTCTCGCTTACGACGGGGACCGCTGGGACCCGCTCTGGTGGCCTCAGGAAAGGCCAGTCCCCTTGCGAGTTGCTCGG
>NW_017193776.1:0-9650 GCF_001704415.2 Capra hircus
CTCTGCTCAGAGCCCCGATCTGGCAGCGTGCTTTCTGGCGCGAAGGCTGCTCGGCCGGGGCCTCGCCTTGCCAGACTTGCCTTGCTTTTAGGCTCCCTCCCCAGGAAGGAGCTGTCTGAGCGAGCCTGGGAGACGCCACTGGTGCTTCCTTGCCTCAGCTCCAATCCTGCCTTGCCTTTGCACATAGGTGGCGTCGTTGGGGAGGGCTTAGGGGGTGGTGGTTGCACACTGCCAAGGGCTTCAGCAGTGAGAGCTCTGTCAGAGGGAAGGGAAGGGCAACTGCAGGGCTCCTCCAGCGGTTTCTAGGCCGCCTAGAATCAGCGCCGCACGAGAGCACCAGGCTCCCAGGGCCCCTGGCTGGGGTTTTCAGCCCCGCACACGGAGGCTGATTCCTTGGGTGCCCAGAAAGTGTATGACAGACGTAGGTTCCCTAGCACTCTCCTCCCCAGCAGAGACATGTGCAGGTGTTGGGGCCTGATCCTGCGTGTCTGGGTTCCTGCCACAGCCCCAACTCAGGGGAAGCAGCCCCTGAGGCAAGACCTGCTGGAGGAGCCCTGCGCCCGCCTGATAGGCGAGTGCACAGCCAGCAGGGAAGCGAGCCTCCTCGGGGGAAGAGGAGGCAGCCCAGCCCGTCAAGTTGAAAGCCCTGCTTGCACGGAGCTAAGTGCGCCTCCAGTACGGCAGAGCTCTAGCTCTGCTCAGAGCCCCGATCTGGCAGAGTTCCTGGCGCGAGGCTGCTCTGCCGGGGGCTAGCCTTGCCCAGACTTGCCTTGCTTTTAGGCTGCCTCTCCAGGAAGGAGCAGGCAGCAGGAGCCTGGGAGTCGCCACTGGCGCCTTTCTTGCCTCAGCTCCAATCCTGCCTTGCCTTTGCACTTAGGTCCCAGTCCTCCTTAAGGAGAGCTTAGGGGCTGGTGGGTTGCACACTGCCAAGGGCTCCAGCAGTGAGAATTCTGTCAGAGGGAAGGGAAGGGCAACTGCAGGGCTCCTCCAGCGGTTGCTTGGCCGCCCAGATTCAGCGCCACACGGAGAGCACAGGCTCCCAGGTCCCCTGGCTGGGGTTTTCAGCCCCGCACACACGGAGGCTGATTCCTTGGGTGCCCAGAAAGTGTATGACAGACGTAGGTTCCCTAGCACTCTCCTCCCCAGCAGAGACATGTGCAGGTGTTTGGGGCCTGATCCTGCGTGTCTGGGTTCCTGCCCACAGCCCCAACTCAGGGGAAGCAGCCCCTGAGGCAAGACCTGCTGGAGGAGCCCTGCGCCCCCGCCTGATAGGCGAGTGCACAGCCAGCAGGAAGCGAGCCTCCTCGGGGGAAGAGGAGGCAGCAAGTCCCCGTCAAGCTGAAATCCCTGCTTACACGAAGCTAAGTGCGACTCCAGTACGGCAGATCTAGCTCTGTTCAGAGGCCCGATCTGGCAGAGTTCCTGGCACCAAGATGCTCTGCCATAGGCGAGCCTTGCGCAGACTTGCCTTGCTTTAAGGCTCCCTCCCCAGGAAGGAGCAGGCTGTGTGAGGCTCGGAAACGCCACTGGCGCCTTCCTGGCTTCAGCTCTACCCCTGCCTTGCCTTTGCACTTAGGTCCCAAGCGTCCTTGAGGAGGGCTTAGGGGCTGGTGGGTTGCACACTGCCAAGGGCTCCAGCAGTGAAAGCTCTGTCAGAGGGAAGCGAAGGGCAACAGCAGGGCTCCTTCAGCGGTTCCTTGGCCGCCCAGACAAAGCTCCGCACGGAGAGCACCAGGTTCCAAGGGCCCCTGGCTGGGTTTTGCATCCCACACTCCCAGAGGCTGACTCCGTGGGTGCCTAGAAAGTGTGTGAGAGACGTAGGTTCCCTAGCACTCTCCTCCCCAGCAGAGACATGTGCAGGTGGTTGGGGCCTTATCCTGCGTGTCTGGGTTCCCGCCCACAGCCTCAACTCAGGGGAAGCAGCCCCTGAGGCAAGACCTGCTGGAGGAGCCCTGCGCGCCCGCCTGATAGGCGAGAGCACAGCCAGCAGTGTAGCGAGCCTCCTCGGGAGAAGAGGAGGCAGCCGAGCCCAGTCAAGAGGAAAGCCCTGCTTGCACGGAGCTAAGTGGGCCTCCAGTACGGCAGAGCTCTAGCTCTGCTCAGAGCCCGATCTGGCAGAGTTTCTGGCGCGAGGCTGCTCGCCGGGGCTCGCCTTGCCCAGACTTGCCTTGCTTTTAGGCTCCTCCCAGGAAGGAGCTGTCTGAGCGAGCCTGGGAGACGCCACTGGTGCCTTCCTTGCCTCAGCTCCAATCCTGCCTTGCCTTTGCACATAGGTGCCAGGCGTCGTTGGGAGGGCTTAGGGGTGGTGGGTTGCACACTGCCAAGGGCTTCAGCAGTGAGAGCTCTGTCAGAGGGAAGGGAAGGGCAACTGCAGGGCTCCTCCAGCGGTTTCTAGGCCGCCTAGAATCAGCGCCGCACCGAGAGCACCAGGCTCCCAGGGCCCTGGCTGGGGTTTTCAGCCCCGCACACACGGAGGCTGATTCCTTGGGTGCCCAGAAAGTGTATGACAGACGTAGGTTCCCTAGCACTCTCCTCCCCAGCAGACATGTGCAGGTGTTTGGGGCCTGATCCTGCGTGTCTGGGTTCCTGCCCACAGCCCCAACTCAGGGGAAGCAGCCCCTGAGGCAAGACCTGCTGGAGGAGCCCTGCGCCCCGCCTGATAGGCGAGTGCACAGCCAGCAGGGAAGCGAGCCTCCTCGGGGGAAGAGGAGGCAGCAAGTCCCCGTCAAGCTGAAATCCCTGCTTACACGAAGCTAAGTGCGACTCCAGTACGGCAGATCTCTAGCTCTGTTCAGAGCCCGATCTGGCAGAGTTCCTGGCGATGCTCTGCCATAGGCGAGCCTTGCGCAGACTTGCCTTGCTTTAAGGCTCCCTCCAGGAAGGAGCAGGCTGTGTGAGGCTGGAAACGCCACTGGCGCCTTCTGGCTTCAGCTCTACCCTGCCTTGCCTTTGCACTTAGGTCCCAGCGTCCTTGAGGAGGGCTTAGGGGCTGGTGGGTTGCACACTGCCAAGGGCTCCAGCAGTGAAAGCTCTGTCAGAGGGAAGGAAGGGCAACAGCAGGGCTCCTCAGCGGTTCCTTGGCCGCCCAGACAAAGCTCCGCACGGAGAGCACCAGGTTCCAAGGGCCCCTGGCTGGGGTTTTGCATCCCCACACTCCCAGAGGCTGATCCTGGGTGCCTAGAAAGTGTGTGAGAGACGTAGGTTCCCTAGCACTCTCCTCCCCAGCAGAGACATGTGCAGGTGGTTGGGGCCTGATCCTGCGTGTCTGGGTTCCGCCCACAGCCCAACTCAGGGGAAGCAGCCCCTGAGGCAAGACCTGCTGGAGGAGCCCTGCGCCCCCGCCTGATAGGCGAGAGCACAGCCAGCAGGTAAGCGAGCCTCCTCGGGGAAGAGGAGGCAGCCGCCCCGTCAAGAGGAAAGCCCTGCTTGCACGGAGCTAAGTGGGCCTCCAGTACGGCAGAGCTCTAGCTCTGCTCAGAGCCCGATCTGGCAGAGTTCCTGGCGCGAGGCTGCTCTGCCATAGGCGAGCCTTGCCCAGACTTGCCTTGCTTTTAGGCTCCCTCCCAGGAAGGAGCAGGCTGTGTGAGCCTGGGAACGCCACTGGCGCCTTCTTGCCTCAGCTCCAATCCTGCCTTGCCTTTGCACTTAGGTCCCAGCGTCCTTGAGGAGGGCTTAGGGGCTGGTGGGTTGCACACTGCCAAGGGCTCCAGCAGTGAAGCTCTGTCAGAGGGAAGGGAAGGGCAACTGCAGGGCTCCTCCAGCGGTTCCTTGGCCGCCAGACAATCAGCGCCGCACGGAGAGCACCAGGCTCCCAGGGCCCCTGGCTGGGGTTTTCATCCCGCACACACGGAGGCTGACTCCGTGGGTGCCTAGAAAGTGTGTGAGAGACGTAGGTTCCCTAGCACTCTCCTCCCCAGCAGAGACATGTGCAGGTGGTTGGGGCCTTATCCTGCGTGTCTGGGTTCCCGCCCACAGCCTCAACTCAGGGGAAGCAGCCCCTGAGGCAAGACCTGCTGGAGGAGCCCTGCGCGCCCGCCTGATAGGCGAGAGCACAGCCAGCAGTGTAGCGAGCCTCCTCGGGAGAAGAGGAGGCAGCCGAGCCCAGTCAAGAGGAAAGCCCTGCTTGCACGGAGCTAAGTGGCCTCCAGTACGGCAGAGCTCTAGCTCTGCTCAGAGCCCCGATCTGGCAGAGTTCTGGCGCGAGGCTGCTCGGCCGGGGCTCGCCTTGCCCAGACTTGCCTTGCTTTTAGGCTCCCTCCCCAGGAAGGAGCTGTCTGAGCGAGCCTGGGAGACGCCACTGGTGCCTTCCTTGCCTCAGCTCCAATCCTGCCTTGCCTTTGCACATAGGTGCCAGGCGTCGTTGGGGAGGGCTTAGGGGTGGTGGGTTGCACACTGCCAAGGGCTTCAGCAGTGAGAGCTCTGTCAGAGGGAAGGGAAGGGCAACTGCAGGGCTCCTCCAGCGGTTTCTAGGCCGCCTAGAATCAGCGCCGCACCGAGAGCACCAGGCTCCCAGGGCCCCTGGCTGGGGTTTTCAGCCCCGCACACACGGAGGCTGATTCCTTGGGTGCCCAGAAAGTGTATGACAGACGTAGGTTCCCTAGCACTCTCCTCCCCAGCAGAGACATGTGCAGGTGGTTGGGGCCTGATCCTGCGTGTCTGGGTTCCTGCCCACAGCCCCAACTCAGGGGAAGCAGCCCCTGAGGCAAGACCTGCTGGAGGAGCCCTGCGCCCCGCCTGATAGGCGAGTGCACAGCCAGCAGGGAAGCGAGCCTCCTCGGGGGAAGAGGAGGCAGCCCAGCCCCGTCAAGTTGAAAGCCCTGCTTGCACGGAGCTAAGTGCGCCTCCAGTACGGCAGAGCTCTAGCTCTGCTCAGAGCCCCGATCTGGCAGAGTTCCTGGCGCGAGGCTGCTCTGCCGGGGGCTAGCCTTGCCCAGACTTGCCTTGCTTTTAGGCTGCCTCTCCAGGAAGGAGCAGGCAGCAGGAGCCTGGGAGTCGCCACTGGCGCCTTTCTTGCCTCAGCTCCAATCCTGCCTTGCCTTTGCACTTAGGTCCCAGTCCTCCTTAAGGAGAGCTTAGGGGCTGGTGGGTTGCACACTGCCAAGGGCTCCAGCAGTGAGAATTCTGTCAGAGGGAAGGGAAGGGCAACTGCAGGGCTCCTCCAGCGGTTGCTTGGCCGCCCAGATTCAGCGCCACACGGAGAGCACCAGGCTCCCAGGGCCCCTGGCTGGGGTTTTCAGCCCCGCACACACGGAGGCTGATTCCTTGGGTGCCCAGAAAGTGTATGACAGACGTAGGTTCCCTAGCACTCTCCTCCCCAGCAGAGACATGTGCAGGTGTTTGGGGCCTGATCCTGCGTGTCTGGGTTCCTGCCCACAGCCCCAACTCAGGGGAAGCAGCCCCTGAGGCAAGACCTGCTGGAGGAGCCCTGCGCCCCCGCCTGATAGGCGAGTGCACAGCCAGCAGGGAAGCGAGCCTCCTCGGGGGAAGAGGAGGCAGCAAGTCCCCGTCAAGCTGAAATCCCTGCTTACACGAAGCTAAGTGCGACTCCAGTACGGCAGATCTCTAGCTCTGTTCAGAGGCCCGATCTGGCAGAGTTCCTGGCACCAAGATGCTCTGCCATAGGCGAGCCTTGCGCAGACTTGCCTTGCTTTAAGGCTCCCTCCCCAGGAAGGAGCAGGCTGTGTGAGGCTCGGAAACGCCACTGGCGCCTTCCTGGCTTCAGCTCTACCCCTGCCTTGCCTTTGCACTTAGGTCCCAAGCGTCCTTGAGGAGGGCTTAGGGGCTGGTGGGTTGCACACTGCCAAGGGCTCCAGCAGTGAAAGCTCTGTCAGAGGGAAGCGAAGGGCAACAGCAGGGCTCCTTCAGCGGTTCCTTGGCCGCCCAGACAAAGCTCCGCACGGAGAGCACCAGGTTCCAAGGGCCCCTGGCTGGGTTTTGCATCCCCACACTCCCAGAGGCTGACTCCGTGGGTGCCTAGAAAGTGTGTGAGAGACGTAGGTTCCCTAGCACTCTCCTCCCCAGCAGAGACATGTGCAGGTGGTTGGGGCCTTATCCTGCGTGTCTGGGTTCCCGCCCACAGCCTCAACTCAGGGGAAGCAGCCCCTGAGGCAAGACCTGCTGGAGGAGCCCTGCGCGCCCGCCTGATAGGCGAGAGCACAGCCAGCAGTGTAGCGAGCCTCCTCGGGAGAAGAGGAGGCAGCCGAGCCCAGTCAAGAGGAAAGCCCTGCTTGCACGGAGCTAAGTGGGCCTCCAGTACGGCAGAGCTCTAGCTCTGCTCAGAGCCCCGATCTGGCAGAGTTTCTGGCGCGAGGCTGCTCGCCGGGGGCTCGCCTTGCCCAGACTTGCCTTGCTTTTAGGCTCCTCCCCAGGAAGGAGCTGCTGAGCGAGCCTGGGAGACGCCACTGGCGCCTTCTTGCCTCAGCTCCAATCCTGCCTTGCCTTTGCACTTAGGTCCCAGGCTCCTTGGAGGGCTTAGGGGCTGGTGGGTTGCACACTGCCAAGGGCTTCAGCAGTGAGAATTCTGTCAGAGGGAAGGGAAGGGCAACTGCAGGGCTCCTCCAGCGGTTTCTTGGCCGCCCAGAATCAGCGCCGCACGGAGAGCACCAGGCTCCCAGGGCCCCTGGCTGGGGTTTTCAGCCCCGCACACACGGAGGCTGATTCCTTGGGTGCCCAGAAAGTGTATGACAGACGTAGGTTCCCTAGCACTCTCCTCCCCAGCAGAGACATGTGCAGGTGTTTGGGGCCTGATCCTGCGTGTCTGGGTTCCTGCCCACAGCCCCAACTCAGGGGAAGCAGCCCCTGAGGCAAGACCTGCTGGAGGAGCCCTGCGCCCCCGCCTGATAGGCGAGTGCACAGCCAGCAGGGAAGCGAGCCTCCTCGGGGGAAGAGGAGGCAGCAAGTCCCCGTCAAGCTGAAATCCCTGCTTACACGAAGCTAAGTGCGACTCCAGTACGGCAGATCTCTAGCTCTGTTCAGAGGCCCGATCTGGCAGAGTTCCTGGCACCAAGATGCTCTGCCATAGGCGAGCCTTGCGCAGACTTGCCTTGCTTTAAGGCTCCCTCCCCAGGAAGGAGCAGGCTGTGTGAGGCTCGGAAACGCCACTGGCGCCTTCCTGGCTTCAGCTCTACCCCTGCCTTGCCTTTGCACTTAGGTCCCAAGCGTCCTTGAGGAGGGCTTAGGGGCTGGTGGGTTGCACACTGCCAAGGGCTCCAGCAGTGAAAGCTCTGTCAGAGGGAAGCGAAGGGCAACAGCAGGGCTCCTTCAGCGGTTCCTTGGCCGCCCAGACAAAGCTCCGCACGGAGAGCACCAGGTTCCAAGGGCCCCTGGCTGGGTTTTGCATCCCCACACTCCCAGAGGCTGACTCCGTGGGTGCCTAGAAAGTGTGTGAGAGACGTAGGTTCCCTAGCACTCTCCTCCCCAGCAGAGACATGTGCAGGTGGTTGGGGCCTGATCCTGCGTGTCTGGGTTCCCGCCCACAGCCTCAACTCAGGGGAAGCAGCCCCTGAGGCAAGACCTGCTGGAGGAGCCCTGCGCGCCCGCCTGATAGGCGAGAGCACAGCCAGCAGTGTAGCGAGCCTCCTGAAGAGAGGCAGCCGAGCCCAGTCAAGAGGAAAGCCCTGCTTGCACGGAGCTAAGTGGGCACTCCAGTACGGCAGAGCTCTAGCTCTGCTCAGAGCCCCGATCTGGCAGAGTTTCTGGCGCGAGGCTGCTCGGCCGGGGCTCGCCTTGCCCAGACTTGCCTTGCTTTTAGGCTCCCTCCCCAGGAAGGAGCTGTCTGAGCGAGCCTGGGAGACGCCACTGGTGCCTTCCTTGCCTCAGCTCCAATCCTGCCTTGCCTTTGCACATAGGTGCCAGGCGTCTTGGGAGGGCTTAGGGGTGGTGGGTTGCACACTGCCAAGGGCTTCCAGCAGTGAGAGCTCTGTCAGAGGGAAGGGAAGGGCAACTGCAGGGCTCCTCCAGCGGTTTCTAGGCCGCCTAGAATCAGCGCCGCACGAGAGCACCAGGCTCCCAGGGCCCCTGGCTGGGGTTTTCAGCCCCGCACACACGGAGGCTGATTCCTTGGGTGCCCAGAAAGTGTATGACAGACGTAGGTTCCCTAGCACTCTCCTCCCCAGCAGAGACATGTGCAGGTGTTGGGGCCTGATCCTGCGTGTCTGGGTTCCTGCCCACAGCCCCAACTCAGGGGAAGCAGCCCCTGAGGCAAGACCTGCTGGAGGAGCCCTGCGCCCCCGCCTGATAGGCGAGTGCACAGCCAGCAGGGAAGCGAGCCTCCTCGGGGAAGAGGAGGCAGCCCAGCCCCGTCAAGTTGAAAGCCCTGCTTGCACGGAGCTAAGTGCGCCTCCAGTACGGCAGAGCTCTAGCTCTGCTCAGAGCCCCGATCTGGCAGAGTTCCTGGCGCGAGGCTGCTCTGCCGGGGGCTAGCCTTGCCCAGACTTGCCTTGCTTTTAGGCTGCCTCTCCAGGAAGGAGCAGGCAGCAGGAGCCTGGGAGTCGCCACTGGCGCCTTTCTTGCCTCAGCTCCAATCCTGCCTTGCCTTTGCACTTAGGTCCCAGTCCTCCTTAAGGAGAGCTTAGGGGCTGGTGGGTTGCACACTGCCAAGGGCTCCAGCAGTGAGAATTCTGTCAGAGGGAAGGGAAGGGCAACTGCAGGGCTCCTCCAGCGGTTGCTTGGCCGCCCAGATTCAGCGCCACACGGAGAGCACCAGGCTCCCAGGGCCCCTGGCTGGGGTTTTCAGCCCCACACACACGGAGGCTGATTCCTTGGGTGCCCAGAAAGTGTATGACAGACGTAGGTTCCCTAGCACTCTCCTCCCAGCAGAGACATGTGCAGGTGTTTGGGGCCTGATCCTGCGTGTCTGGGTTCCTGCCCACAGCCCCAACTCAGGGGAAGCAGCCCCTGAGGCAAGACCTGCTGGAGGAGCCCTGCGCCCCGCCTGATAGGCGAGTGCACAGCCAGCAGGGAAGCGAGCCTCCTCGGGGGAAGAGGAGGCAGCAAGTCCCCGTCAAGCTGAAATCCCTGCTTACACGAAGCTAAGTGCGACTCCAGTACGGCAGATCTCTAGCTCTGTTCAGAGGCCCGATCTGGCAGAGTTCCTGGCACCAAGATGCTCTGCCATAGGCGAGCCTTGCGCAGACTTGCCTTGCTTTAAGGCTCCCTCCCCAGGAAGGAGCAGGCTGTGTGAGGCTCGGAAACGCCACTGGCGCCTTCCTGGCTTCAGCTCTACCCCTGCCTTGCCTTTGCACTTAGGTCCCAAGCGTCCTTGAGGAGGGCTTAGGGGCTGGTGGGTTGCACACTGCCAAGGGCTCCAGCAGTGAAAGCTCTGTCAGAGGGAAGCGAAGGGCAACAGCAGGGCTCCTTCAGCGGTTCCTTGGCCGCCCAGACAAAGCTCCGCACGGAGAGCACCAGGTTCCAAGGGCCCCTGGCTGGGTTTTGCATCCCCACACTCCCAGAGGCTGACTCCGTGGGTGCCTAGAAAGTGTGTGAGAGACGTAGGTTCCCTAGCACTCTCCTCCCCAGCAGAGACATGTGCAGGTGGTTGGGGCCTTATCCTGCGTGTCTGGGTTCCCGCCCACAGCCTCAACTCAGGGGAAGCAGCCCCTGAGGCAAGACCTGCTGGAGGAGCCCTGCGCGCCCGCCTGATAGGCGAGTGC
>NW_017193777.1:0-9649 GCF_001704415.2 Capra hircus
CCCCATGCGAGTTGCTCGGGGCCTCTCGGCGATTCCTCTCCCGTCGATGCTGGGGCCTAAGACCTGTGTGGAGTCAGTGCCAGAAACCTGAGGATTCCTCTCCAGGGCCGACATGGATCTTCGGGGACTTCTGGAGTCTCCCCAGGGGAGTCAGTCCTCGTCTCGAGTGGGGGCATGCACCTGCGCTTTCATCCCGATCTGTAGCAGCAGTGTCGCGCTTTCCTTCTCGTCGATCAAGGGATCTTTGGCTTTCCCCGAGGCTTTCCAAGAGGCTTTTCCACGAGGCTTTCCCACAGGGCTGTCCAACGTGCCACCGTGGTTTGAGTCGATCCCTCGGCTTGAAAGTCGAGGCAGTGCATGGAAACACGTTTCCCTGGAGTGGTCTGAGACATCTGGGGGACTCTGGGAATGGTGGCACGACCTGGAGTTCCTCTCGCCTTTCCTGTGGAGAGCGTCCCCTCTTGAGCTGCGATGGGAAGGCCAGGAATTCTTTCCCGAACACGCAGGGAAAGGAACCCTCCTCTCGAGCTAGGAGGCGGAAACGGGGCTCCTCTGGATGTGGGCGGACTCTCGTGCTTCCTCTCAATGGAGACAGGTATGTCGGGAACTTCTTGAGTTGCAGCAAGGGTGTGAAGGACCCTTTGGAAGTTCCAGAGGTTAGGTGTGATTAGCCTCGAGACGCCTCCGCGGAAATGGGCCTCATCTCGCCTGGATGGGAGAATCTCCTGGATTTTCTCGAGTTGCGGCAGATGCTCTCGACTTACGACGGGGCCCTCAGGGACCCGCTCTGGTGGCCTCAGGAAAGGCCAGTCACCATACGAGTTGCTTGGGGGCCTCTCGGAATTCCTCTCCCGGTTATGCTGCGGCCTAAGACCTTTGTGCCGTTTCTGTTCCGGAACCTGAAGATTCCTCTCCAGTGGTGACATGGATCTTGGGGAACTTCTGGAGTCTCCCCAGGGGAGTCAGTCCTCGTCTCGAGTGGGGGCATGCACGTGCGCTTTCATCCCGATCTGTAGGCAGCAGTGTCGCGCTTTCCTTCTCGTCGATCAAGTGATCTTTGGCTTTCCCCCGAGGCTTTCCCACGAGGCTTTCCCACGAGGCTTACCCACAGGGCTGTCCCACGTGCCACCGTGGTGTGAGTCGATCCTCGCTTGAAAGTCGAGGCCAATGCAGGGAAAACAGGTTTCCGGAATGTACTGAGACATCTGGGGACTCTGGGAATGGTGGCACGACCCTGGAGTTCCTCTCGCCTTTCCTGTGGAGATAGCCCCCTCTTGAGCTGCGATGGGAAGGCCAGGAATTCTTTCCCGAACACGCAGGGAAAGGAACCCTCCTCTCGAGCTAGGAGGCGGAAACGGGGCTCCTCTGGATGTGGGCGGGACTCTCGTGCTTCTCTCAATGGAGACAGGTATGTCGGGGACTTCTTGAGTTGCAGCAAGGGTGTGAAGGACCCTTTGGAAGTTCCAGAGGTTAGGTGTGATTAGCCTCGAGACGCCTCAGCGGAAAAGGGCCTCATCTCGCCTGGAGGGGAGAACCTCCTGGATTTTTCGAGTTGCGGCAGGTGCTCTCGACTTACGACGGGGACCTCAGGTACCCCGCTCTGGGTGGCCTCAGGAAAGGCCAGTCCGCATGCGAGTTGCTCGGGGGCCTCTCGGGATTCCTCTCCCGTCGATGCCGCGGGGCCTAAGACTGCCGGGAGCCAGTGTGAGGAAGCCGCCCGTGACAAGGTTATGAGGAAGGAAGCTGACATACGCAACGCGTGCTCAGACTTCATGGACCCCTCTGGAAATTTTTAAGCATGTACCCCAACAAAAATCTGCTGGGTTTTGTGCTCTGCTTTTTCACTCTTCTGACCTTTTCTGGAAAAAGTCAATTCAGGGCGTTACTCTTCTGCATTTGAAAGAGTGTTTCAATCCAAAAACCCTCTGAATGGCTTTCTAGCCTGCCTGTAGGACTCGTACAGCTGCGCTTGTGATTGTTTGAGGCCTCCTGACCGCAGGAGGCACAGGAAGCTTAAAACATCCTAGGAATGCAGGAGCTTCCGAGGAGTCAAAATCTTTAGAATAGGACTGATTAAAAGTTTTTGTTTTTTGGGTCAATGCTTGCTGCCAAATTTTCATATCCTTTGTTTTTAGATATAGTTGGTATATAGAAAAACAAGTAGTAGACCTGGTATTAGCAACATTAGATCTTTGAGTTAAGTACCTTCTTTGTTATAACCCACTGCACCTTTGTTCTATAGAGATGTAACTTTAATGCTTTAAGGAGATGCAGATTAAAGAAAAACACTTCAGGGGAAACAAAATTAACATTCATTAAGGAAGAGAGCCAAAAAGTGTTAACAAGCCTCTTGGCCAAAAGATAATGTAAATCACCTGAGACCTTTTGTATACAAAATGATATACAGAAAGAATCTGGGTTGCGAACACTACATAATTTTGTGTTATCCATTGATCTCCATGTTTTATCAAAAGTATAAAAGGCCTTCTGAACAATAAAGGAGGAGGCCAGGGGCCGGGGGCCAATTTCTCGGACCAGCTTCTCGAACTAGTCTCTCAGCCTGGTTTCTTGGGACTCTGGCTCCCCCTGTGTCTTTCTCTCTCTTTCTTCTTCTCTACCTTTCCTTCCCTCTGCTCTTTACTTTAACTTCAGGCTGAATCTCCACCTGGAGTGCGGAGGCTCGCCAGGTCTACTTACTTGCCCTGGCTGTTAAGACCCGCATGAAAGGGAGCTTAAGGCGAGGCACCCTTAGATATTCAAGCGGGCGCCGGTGGCCCAACGTAGGTGGTGCAAATTGCTTGTCTGGAATTTTATTGGCCGTCCGCGGTAAACCAAGCTATTCAGCCCTCTTCCTCCACTTAATCTTCTTACTACACTATAGTTTCCTAATCTAATCTTACATTAATAAATAAACAAGATTTTCCACGCCAACGCCGTCCACCCTTCACATTCCCTGGATCCACCGGGGCTGGACCCCGGCATAAGACCTTGAGTGGAGTCGGTGCCGGAACCTGAGGATTCCTCTCCAGTGCTGACATGGATCTTGGGGTACTTCCTGAGTCTTCCCAGGGGAGTCAGTCCTCGTCTCGAGTAGGGGCATGCACGTGCGCTTTCCTCCCGAGCTGTAGCAGCAGTGTCACGCTTCCCTTCGCGTGGATCAAGGGATCTGTGGCTTTCCCACTAGGCTTTCCCACAGGGCTGTCCCACGTGCCACCGTGGTGTGAGTGGATCCTCGGCTTGAATGTCGAGGCAGTGCAGGGAAAACAGGTTTCCCTGGAACGGACTGAGACATCTGGGGGACTCTGGGAATGGTGGCACGACCCTGGAGTTCCTCTCGCCTTTCCTGTGGAGAGCGCCTCCTCTTGAGATGCGACGGGAATGCCTGGAATTCTTTCCCGACCACGCAGGGAAAGGATCCCTCCTCTCGAGCAAGAGGCGAAAACGGGGCTCCTCTGGATGTGGGCGGGACTCTCGTGCTTCCTCTCGAGTGGAGACGGGTATGTCGGGGAACTTCTTGAGTTGCATCAAGCGTGTGAAAGGCCCTTTGGAAATTCTTGAGGTTAGGTGTGATTAGCCTCGAGACGCCTCAGCAGAAATGGGCCTCATCTCACCTGGAGGGGAGAACCTCCTGGATTTTCTCGAGTGGCGGCAGGTGCTCTCGACTTACGACAGGGACCTCAGGAACCCGCTCTGGTGGCCTCAGGACAGACCAGTCCCGATGCGAGTTGCTCGGGGGACTCTCTGGATTCCTCTCCATCGATCCCGGGGCCTAAGAGCTTGTGTGGAGTCGGTGCCTGAACCTGAGGATTCCTCTCCAGGGCTGGCATGGATCTTGTGGTACTTCTGGAGTCTCCCCAGGGGAGTCAGTCCACGTCTCGAGTGGGGGCATGCACATGCGCTTTCCTCCCCAGCTCTAGCAGCAGTGTAACGCTTCCCTTCGCTTGGATCGATGGATCTGTGGCTTTCCCTCGAGGCTTTCCCACAGGGCTGTCCTACGTGCCACCTTGGTGTGAGTCGATCCTCGGCTTAAAAGTCGAGGCAGTGCAGGGAAAACAGGTTTCCCTGGAATGGATTGAGACATCTGGGGGACTCTGGGAATGGTGGCACGACCCTGGAGTTCCTCTCGCCTTTCCTGTGGAGAGCTCCTCCTCTTGAGATGCGACGGAAACGCCGGGAATTCTTTCCCGACCACGCAGGGGAAGGATCCCTCCTCTCGAGCTAGGAGGCGGAAACGGGGCTCCTCTGGATGAGGGCGGGACTCTCATGCTCCCTCTCGAGTGGAGACGGGTATGTCGGGGAACTTCTTGAGTTGCAGCAAGGGTGTGAAGGACCCTTTGGAAGTTCCAGAGGTAGGTGTGATTAGCCTCGAGACGCCTCAGCGGAAATGGGCCTCATCTCGCCTGGAGGGGAGAACCTCCTGGATTTTCTCGAGTAGCGGCCGGTGCTCTCGACTTACGACGCGGATCAGGGACCCGCTCTGGTGGCCTCAGAAAAGGCCAGTCCGCATGCGAGTTGCTCGGGGGCCTCTCGGGATTCCTCTCCCGTCGATGCCGGGGCCTAAGACTGCCGGGAGCCAGTGTGAGGAAGCCCGCCCGTGACAAGGTTATGAGGAAGGAAGCTGACATAAGCAAGGCGTGCTCAGACTTCAGGGACCCCTCTGGAAATTTTTAAGCATGTACCCCAACAAAAATCTGCCGGGTTTTGTGCTCTGCTTTTTCACTCTTCTGACCTTTTCTGGAAAAAGTCAATTCAGGGCGTTACTCTTCTGCATTTGAAAGAGTGTTTCAATCCAAAAACCCTCTGATGGCTTTCTAGCCTGCCTGTAGGACTCGTACAGCTGCGCTTGTGATTGTTTGAGGCCTCCTGACCGCAGGAGGCACAGGAAGCTTAAAACATCCTAGGAATGCAGGAGCTTCCGAGGAGTCAAAATCTTTAGAATAGGACTGATTAAAACTTTCGTTTTTTGGGTCAATGCTTGCTGCCAAATTTTCATATCCTTTGTTTTTAGATATAGTTGGTATATAGAAAAAACAAGTAGTAGATCTGGTATTAGCAACATTAGATCTTTGAGTTAAGTACCTTCTTTGTTATAACCCACTGCACCTTTGTTCTATAGAGATGTAACTTTAATGCTTTAAGGAGATGCAGATTAAAGAAAACACTTCAGGGGAAACAAAATTAACATTCATTAAGGAAGAGAGCCAAAAAGTGTTTAACAAGCCTCTTGGCCAGAAGATAATGTAAATCACCTGAGACCTTTTGTATACAAAATGATGTACAGAAAGAATCTGGGTTGTGATCGCTACATAATTTTGTGTTATCCATTGATCTCCATGTTTTATCAAAAGTATAAAAGGCCTTCTGAACAATAAAGGAGGAGGCCAGGGGCCGGGGGCCAGTTTCTCGGACCAGCTTCTCGAACTAGTCTCTCAGCCTGGTTTCTTGGGACTCTGGCTCCCCCTGTGTCTTTCTCTCTCTTTCTTCTTCTCTACCTTTCCTTCCCTCTGCTCTTTAATTTAACTTCAGGCTGAATTCCACCTGGAGTGCGGAGGCTCGCCAGGTCTACTTACTTGCCCTGGCTGTTAAGACCCGCACGAAAGGGAGCTTAAGGCGAGGCACCCTTAGATATTCAAAGCGGGCGCCGGTGGCCCAACGTAGGTGGTGCAAATTCCTTGTCTGGAATTTTATTGGCCTTCCGCGTAAACCAAACCTATTCAGCCCTCTTACTCCACTTAATCTTCTTACTACACTATAGTTTCCTAATCTAATCTTACATTAATAAATAAACAAGTCTTTCCACGCCAACGCCGTCCACCCTTCGAATTTCCTGGATCCACCGGGGCTGGACCCCGGCATAAGACCTTGTGTGGTGTCAGTGCCGGAACCTGAGGATTCCTCTCCAGTGCTGACATGGATCTTGGGGTACTTCTGGAGTCTCCCCAGGGGAGTCAGTCCCCGTCTCGAGTGGGGGCATGCACGTGCATTTACCTCCCGGGCTGTAGCAGCAGTGTAACGCTTCCCTTCGCTTGGGTCGATGGATCTGTGGCTTTCCCTCGAGGCTTTCCCACAGGGCTGTCCAACGTGCCACCGTGGTGTGAGTCGATCCTCGGCTTAAAAGTCGAGGCAGTGCAGGGAAAACAGGTTTCCCTGGAATGGATTGAGACATCTGGGGGACTCTGGGAATGGTGGCACGACCCTGGAGTTCCTCTCGCCTTTCCTGTGGAGAGCTCCTCCTCTTGAGATGCGACGGAAACGCCGGGAATTCTTTCCCGACCACGCAGGGGAAGGATCCCTCCTCTCGAGCTAGGAGGCGGAAACGGGGCTCCTCTGGATGAGGGCGGGACTCTCATGCTCCCTCTCGAGTGGAGACGGGTATGTCGGGGAACTTCTTGAGTTGCAGCAAGGGTGTGAAGGACCCTTTGGAAGTTCCAGCGGTAGGTGTGATTAGCCTCGAGACGCCTCAGCGGAAATGGGCCTCATCTCGCCTGGAGGGGAGAACCTCCTGGATTTTCTCGAGTAGCGGCCGGTGCTCTCGACTTACGACGCGGATCAGGGACCCGCTCTGGTGGCCTCAGAAAAGGCCAGTCCGCATGCGAGTTGCTCGGGGGCCTCTCGGGATTCCTCTCCCGTCGATGCTGGGGCCTACGACCTTGTGTGGAGTCAGTGCCGGAACCTGAGGATTCCTCTCCAGTGCCGACATGGATCTTCGGGGACTTCTGGAGTCTCCCCAGGGGCGTCAGACCTCGGCTCGAGTGGGGGCATGCACGTGCGCTTTCCTCCCGAGCTGTAGCAGCAGTGTCACGCTTCCCTTCGTGTGGATCAAGGGATCTGTGGCTTTCCCTCGAGGCTTTCCCAAGAGGCTTTCCCACGAGGCTTTCCCACAGGGCTGTCCCACGTGCCACCGTGGTGTGAGTCGATCCTCGGCTTGAAAGTCGAGGCAGTGCAGGGAAAACACGTTTCCCTGGAGTGGACTGAGACATCTGGGGGACTCTGGGAATGGTGGCACGACCCTGGAGTTCCTCTCGCCTTTCCTGTGGAGAGCGCCCCCTCTTGAGCTGCGATGGGAAGGCCAGGAATTCTTTCCCGAACACGCAGGGAAAGGAACCCTCCTCTCGAGCTAGGAGGCGGAAACGGAGCTCCTCTGGATGTGGGCGGGACTCTCGTGCTTCCTCTCAAGTGGAGACGGGTATGTCGGGGAACTTCTTGAGTTGCAGCAAGGGTGTGAAGGACCCTTTGGAAGTTCCAGAGGTTAGGTTTGATTAGACTCGAGACGCCTCCGCGGAAATGGGCCTCATCTCGCCTGGATGGGAGAACCTCCTGGATATTCTCGATTTGCGGCAGGTGCTCTCGACTTACGACGGGGACTCAGGGACCCGCTCTGGTGGCCTCAGGAAACGCCAGTCCCCATGCCGAGTTGCTTGGGGGCCTCTCGGAATTCCTCTCCCGTTGATGCTGCGGCCTAAGACCTTGTGTGGTGTCGGTTCCGGAACCTGAGAATTCCTCTCCAGTGCTGACATGTATCTTGGTGTACTTCTGGAGTCTCCACAGGGGAGTCAGTCCTCGTCTCGAGTGGGGGCATGCACGTGCGCTTTCCTCCCGATCTGTATCAGCAGTGTCCCGCTTCCCTTCCCGTGGATCAAGGAATCTGTGGCTTTCCCACGAGGCTTTCCCACGAGGCTTTCCCACAAGGCTTTCCCACAGGGCGTTCCCACGTGCCTCCTTGGTGTGAGTCGATCCTCGGCTTGAAAGTCGACGCAGTGCAGGGAATACAGGTTTCCCTGGGAATGGACTGAGACAGTTTGGGGGACTCTGGGAATGGTGGCACGACCTGGAGTTCCTCTCGCCTTTCCTGTGGAGAGCGCCTCCTCTGGAAATGCGACGGGAAGGCCGGGAATTCTGTCCCGAAGACGCAGTGAAAGGATCCCTCCTCTCGAGCTAGGAGGCGGAAACGGGGCTCCTCTGGATGTGGGCGGAACTCTCGTGCTTCCTCTCGAGTGGAGACAGGTATGTCGGGGAACTTCTTGAGTTGCAGCAAAGGTGTGAAGGACCCTATGGAAGTTCCAGAGGTTAGGTGTGAATAGCCTCGAGACGCCTCAGCGGAAATGGGGCCTCATCTCGCCTGGAGGGGAGAACCTCCTGGATTTTCTGGAGTTGCGGCAGGTGCTCTCGACTTAATATGGGGACCTCAGGGACCCGCTCTGGTGGCCTCAGGAAAGGCCAGTCCCCATGCGAGTTGGCTCGGGGGCCTCTCGGGATTCCTCTCCCGTCGATGCCAGGGCCTAAGATCTTGTGAGGAGTGGGTGCTGGAACCTGAGGATTCCTCTCCAGTGCTAACATGGATATTGGGGTACTTCTGGAGTCTCCCCAGGGGAGTCAGTCCTGGTCTCGAGTGGGGGCATGCAGGTGCACTTTCCTCCCGAGCTGTAGCAGCAGTGTCACGCTTCCCTTCGCGTGGATGAAGGGATCTGTGGCTTTCCCTCGAGGCTTTCCCACGAGGCTTTCTCATGAGGCTTTCACACAGGGCAGTCCCACGTGCCACCGTGGTGTGAGTCGATCCTCGGCTTGAAAGTCGAGGCAGTGCAGGGAAAACAGGTTTCCCTGGAATGGACTGAGACATCTCGGGGACTCTGGAATGGTGGCACGACCCTGGAGTTACTCTAGCCTTTCCTGTGGAGAGCGCCTCCTCTTGAGATGCGAGGGGAACGCCGGGAATTCTTTCCGATCACGAAGTGAAAGGATCCCTCCTCTCGAGCTAGGAGGCGGAAAACGGGCTCCTCTGGATGTGGGCGGGACTCTCGTGCTTCCTCTCGAGTGGAGACGGGTATGTCGGGATCTTCTTGAGTTGCCAGCAAGGGTGTGAAGGACCCTTTGGAAGTTCCAGAAGTTAGTTGTGATTAGCCTCGAGAGGCCTCAGCGCAAATGGCCCTGATCTCGCCTGGAGGGTGAGAACCTCCTGGATTTTCTGGAGTTGCGGCAGGTGCTCTCGACTTACGACGGGGACCTCAGGGACCCGCTCTGGTGGCCTCAGGAAAGCCCAGTCCCCATGCGAGTTGCTCGGGGGCCGCTGAGGATTCCTCTGCCGTCGATGCCGGGTCCTAAGATCTTGTTTGGACTCGGTGCCAGAACCTGAGGATTCCTCTCGAGTGCTGACATGGATCTTGGGATACTTTTGGAGCCTCCCCAGGGAGTCAGTCCTCGTCTCGAGTGGGGGCATGAACGTGCGCTTTCTCTCCGAGCAGTAGCTGCAGTGTAGCGCTGCCCTTCCGTGGATTAAGGGATCTGTGGCTTTCCCTCGAGGCATTCCCACAGGGGCTGTCCCACGTACCACCGTGGTGTGAGTCGATCCTCGGCTTGAAAGTAGAGGCAGTGCAGGGAAAACAGGTTTCCCTGGAATGGACTGAGATTTCTGGGGGACTCTGGAATGGTGGCACGACCCTGGAGTTCCTCTCGCCTTTCCTGTGGAGAGCGCCTCCTCTTGAGATGCGACGGGAACACCGGGAATTCTTTCCCGAACACGCAGGGAAAGCACCCTCCTCTCGAGCTAGGAGGCGGAATCTGGGCTCCTCTGAATGTGGCCGGACTTTCGTGTTCTCTCGAGTGAGACGGGTATGTCGGGGAACTTCTGAGTTGCAGCAAGGGTGAAGGATCA
>NW_017193778.1:0-9649 GCF_001704415.2 Capra hircus
AAACTATGACTACATAAAGAAAAGGTGACTTTATGATTCAGGGATGGCCATGATATGCCTTGCACTTCAGAGAAAATGGGTTAAAATGATTTTTTTTTCTTCAAAACTGCACAGCCAGTTCTTTCAGCATATGCAATTGAAAACATCTAGTCATTAGGTCAGTTTTCATTCCAATCCCAAAGAAAGGCAATGACAAAGAATATTCAAGCTGCTGCACAATTGCACTCATCTCACACACTAGTAAAGTAATGCTCAAAATTCTCCAAGTTCACATGAACTGTGAACTTCCAAATGTTCAAGAGGGATTTAAAACATGCAGAGAAACCAGAGATCAAACTGCCAACATCCACTGGATCATTGAAAAAGCAAGAGAGTTCCAGAAAAAAAGACATCTATTTCTGCTTTATTGACTATGCCAAAGCCTTTGACTGTGTGGATCACAATAAACTGGGAAAAATTCTGAAAGAGATGGGAATACCAGACCACCTGACCTGTCTCTTGAGAAACCTGTATGCAGGTCAGGAAGAAACAGTTCGAACTGGACATGGAACAACAGACTGGTTCTAAATAGGAAAAGGAATATGTCAAGGCAGTGTATTGTCACCCTGCTTATTTAACTTATATGCAGAGTACATCATGAGAAACACTGGGCTGGAGGAAGCACACGCTGGAATCCAGATTGCTGGGAGAAATATCAAGAATCTCAGATATGCAGATGACACCACCCTTATGGCAGAAAGTGAAGAAGAACTAAAGAGTCTCCTGATGAAAGTGAAAGAGGAGAGTGAAAAAGTTAGCTTAAAGCTCAGCATTCAGAAAACTAAAATCATTGCATCCAGTCTCATCACTTCATGGCAAATAGATGGGAAAACATTGGAAACAGCAGCAGACTATTTTGGGGGGCTTGGAAATCACTGCAGGTGATGGCTGCCTCCATGAACTTAAAACATATTTATGACTTGGAAGAAAAGTGATGACCAAACTAGACAGCATATTAAAAAGCCGAGACGTTGCTTTGCCAACAAAGATCCATCCAGTCAAGGCTATGGTTTTTCCATATGTCATGGATGGATATGAAAGATGTACTATAAAGAAAGTGACAGCTGAAAATTGGATGCTTTTGAACTGTGGTGTTGGAGAAGATGCTTGTAGGTCGCTTAGACTACAAGGAGACGCAACCACTCCATCCTAAAGGAAATCAGGTCTGAATATACATTGGAAGGACTAATACTGAACCTGAAACTCCAATACTTTGGCCACTTGATGTGAAGAGCTGACTCACTTGGAAGTTGCTTTGATTTGCCTGTGAGTGTGGGAGCCCTCCCTGGGCAAAGGGCCTCAGGGGTCATTGCCACTGAATCACGACCTCCAAGCAAGCGCATTCCAGCTGTGTGACATTCAGGAAGCAGGAGACTGGGAAAACTATCTTCCTTAGAGGAAGGAAAGTCATCCACAGAGAGTGTGTTTTCAGGCCTCTCTTTGCAGCAAGTGTTTTGCTTCTCAGACATCAGAGCTGCAGGCTTGCTCTGAGGGCCTCAATTGCAGAGTCAGGGCTGTGTGTCTCACTGCACTTTCCAAGCATTGCAGACACATTCCTAGGTTGGAGCAGTGCTTCCCATGAGAAAGAAGCCTCGGGAGTGTGTCTGAGCGGGCTGAGTGCCATGCTAGGGTCACCTAGTCGAGGGCACCTTGCACATCCAATGGGCCCCAGGCGAGTAGCTATGGACCGGCCCTTCGGTTGAGACATCCCAAAGCAGGGAACAAAGCTAGCTCTGTCAGAAGGAGGAAAACAGCAATGGGATGGATTTTCAAGCAGTTGCTAAGTCACACCACGTTAGGGCTCCCGGGAAAGAAATGCGAATTTTGGCCTCTAGGCCCAGTATCCAGATGTGTGCACAGGATATTTTCCCCACAGGATCAAGAATGTTCCAGACAGACCTAAGCTCACTAGCTCTCTCCTGCAGAGGAAATGAAATATTGTTGCTGAACCACGAAAAGATGCTGGGATTCTTGGCTTATGGAGGAGAAGAATTCAATCCAGGGCCCAAGACGAGGCTTGATTGCTCAGAGCTTTTTGTGCAATAGAGTTTTATTAAAGGATAAAGGAGATAGAGAAAGCTTCTGACAGAGACATCACAAGGGCAGAAAGCGTACCCCCTTGCTAGTGTTAGTAATGGAGTTATATACTCTCCAATAAGTTATGACAACGAACAAAAGAATGTCTGGAGGTTGTAAAGACTCACTAGACCTACTCCCATAATTGACATTTTAAGATAACAGGATTAGCCAGAAGGTTTTTTCCAGAGACCGTCCTCAAGAAGGATGCATGATTGTTATATAATCCTAAGGAATGTAGAGGGAAAAACAGTTTGTCCTTCTTCCTCCTTGAGAATTCTAGACCCCTCTCTCCTTGGGGACCCTTGAACTTCTTAGAAACCTGCCTTGGCAATGACTCTCTCAGAAACATGATTGAACAGCCGTTTGGAGCTTCCTTTGACTTTCCCTGGGAGGGAGGGAGCCCTCCCTGAGCACAGGGCCTCAGGGGCCATGGCCAATGAAAAATAATCTCCCAGCAAGTGCTTTTCAGCCCTGTGTGACTCTCAGCCCACAGGAGGCTGAGAAAACTCTCTTCCTTGGAGGAAGGAAAGGCAGCCCAAGAGTGTGTTTTCAGGCCTGTATCTTGCAGCAAGTGTTTGGCTTGTTAGACAGAAGACCTGCAGGCCTGTTCCAACAGACTCAATTCCAGAATCAGGGCCTTGTGTCTCCCTGCAGTTTCCTGGCCTTGCAAACACATTCCTAGGTGAGAGCAGTCCTGCCCATGGGGAAGCAGGCTGCGGGAGTGTGTCTGAGGGGGCCAGGTGTCATGCTGGGGTCACCTGGTCGAGGGCACCTTGCACCTCCAATGGACCCCAGGCAAGGAGTTGCAGGCCACCACCTTGCTTCTGAAATCCCAAAATGGGGAGCAAAGCTCGCTCTGTCAGAGGGAAGAAAACAGCAACAGGATGGATTTTCAAGCAGTTGCTAGGCTGTACTGCGTTAGGGCTCCAAGGAAGGAAAATGCGAATTTTAGCCCCTACGACTGGTATCCAGGTGGGCTCCCAGGATGATTTCCCCGCAGGATCCAAGAACGTTCCAGACAGACCTGGGCTCACTAGCTCCCTCCTGCAGAGGAAACATGAGAGAACAGCTGTTTGGAGGTTGCTTTGACTTCCCCTGGGAGGGTAGGATCCCTCCCTGGGTGCAGGGCCTCAGGGCCATTGCCGCTGAGAAATGCCCTCGAAGCCAGACCTTTCCAGCCTTGTATGACTCAGCACGGAGGAGACTGGAAAAGCTCTCTTCCTTGGAGGAAGGAAAGGCAGCCCCAGAGAGTGTGTTTTCACACCTGTATCTTGCAGCAAGTGTTTGGCGTCTCAGACGTCAGACCTCCAGGCCTGCTCCAACGGCCTCAGTTCCAGAGTCAGGGCCGTGTGTCTCCCTGCATTTTCTGAGCCTTGGGAACACATTCCTAGGTCAGAACAGTCCTGCCCATGGGAAGGAGGCTGCGGGAGTGTGTCTGAGGGGGTCGGTGCCATGCTGGGGTCCATAGACCCGGTACCTCCAATAGACCCCAGGACAACAGCGGTGGGGCTCCCCCTGGCTTCCGAAATGCCAAAGCGAGAAGCAAAGCTAGCTCTATCAGAAGGAAGAAAAGAGCAATCGGATGGATGTTCAGGCTGTTGCTGGGCCGCACCACTTCAGGGTCCCCCCCGAGAGGAACAGGCGCCCTGTGGCCCCTAGGTCCGATATGCAGGTTAACACACAGGGTGTGTCCCCATAGGAGCCAAGAATTTTCCTGACAGACCTAGGCTCACTAGAGCTCTCCTACAGGGCAAAAGGGGTAGAACAGACTGTGGATGTGACTCTGCCTTTCCCAGCGAGCATGGGGCCCTCCCTACGGCCCCGGGCTCCAGGGAAAATTGTCCCAGAAAAATGACCTCCAAGAAGCGCTTTTCCAGCAGGCTGGGATGCAGAGTTCACAGGATGCGGGGAAAGTGATCGTGCTTCAGGGAAGAAGAGGCAGCCACCCAGTGTGTGTTTGCAAGCCTGTATTTGGAAGAAACTGGTTAGCTCCTTCAAGGGGAGACCTCCAGGTCTGCTCAGAGGACCGAAATTCCAGAGGCAAGCACCATGCATCTCCCCTGTCTCTTTCTGAGCCTTGGAAAGACATTCCTAGCTTATAGCGGTATTGCTCATGAAGAAGCAGGATGCAGGAATGTGTCAGACATGACTGGGTGCCTTCCTGGGTTCAGCTCCGTGAGGGGCCTTTCCACTCAAGTAGGTCCATGCCTCCTTGGGGAGGAAGTGGGGCCCGCTTGCCTCCAAATTGCCAAAGGCTGGAACAAAGCTAGTTCTATCAGAGGTAAGAAAAGAGCAATTGGATGGATGTGGAAGCTGTTTGCTGGGCCGCACTGCTTCAGGCCCCCCACCCCTCCGCCCCTGAGAGAAACAGGCGCCCTGTGTCCCCTAGGTCCTGGATGCAGTTTCACACATTGAATGTGTCCCCATAGGAGCCAAGAATTTTCCTGACAGACCTAGGCTCACTAGAGCTCTCCTACAGAGCAAAGGGGATGGGACAGATGTGTGGCTGTGGCTCTGCCTTTCCCTGGGAGTGTGGAGCCGCTCCCTATGGCCCCGGGCTCCAGGGGAAGTTGCCCCTGAATAATGACCTCCAAGAAGTGCTTTTCCAACTGGCTGAGACGTGGAGTTCTCAGGATGCAGGGGAAAGCGAGTGTCCTTCGGGGAAGCAAAGGCAGTCACCTGTTATCATGACTTACTAGAATAGTAGGTACCTTCTCCGGTTGGGCAGAGGCCTTCCCTACCTGATCTGAAAAAGAAAATTGAAGTAGCTCGCTGATTTGAGAAATAATTCCCAGACTTGGGTTTCCAACCAGTATAGAATCCGACAATGGCCCTGTCTTTGTAGCCGCGTTAATTAACAGGTATGTGAAGCTCTAAATATCAGTGGAAATTACATACAGCATATAGGCCCCAGTGTTCTGGAATGGTGGAAAGAAACAACCAAACTCTTGAAGAGACACTTTCAAAATGGATCATAGAGACTGACTGTACATGGATGGGCTTGCTTCCGGGCAGACTTACTCATATTACGGGTAACCGCACGTTCCCACAGTTGTTGTCCTTATGAAATTTTCTATGGGAGACCCCCTCCCACAGTGAGGCAGGTGTTAGCAGATTTGCCACAAGTAAGGGGGTGGGATTTCACAGCAGATGGAACAATTAGGTAAGGTAATAAATCAGGTAACTAAGTTTGTATAAAAAAGAATGTCATTCCCCCTTGAGGAACAGATTCATGAATTTTGTGCTCAGTGATCAGGTGTGGCTCAATGACTGGAAACACAATTCCTTGGCCTGACATCAGAAAGGTCCTTATACTGTTGTTTTAGCCACAATTCTGAAAGAGATGGGAATACCAGACCACCTAACCTGCCTCTTGAGAAATCTGGATGAAGGTCAGGAAGCAACAGTTAGAGCAGGACATGGAACAACAGACTGGTTCCAAAAAGGAAAAGGAGTATGTCAAGGCTGTATATTGTCACCCTTGTTTATCTAACTTCTATGCAGAGTACATCATGAAAAATGCTGGGATGGAAGATACATAAGCCTGGAATCAAGATTGCCGGTAGAAATATCAATCAACTTAGATATGCAGATGACACCACCATTATGGCAGAACGTGAAGAGGAACGGGTATGTCGGGGAACTTCTTGAGTTGCAGCAAGGGTGTGAAGGACCCATTGGAAGTTCCAGAGGTTAGGTGTGGTTAGTCTCGAGATGCCTCAGCGGAAATGGGCCTCATGTCGCCTGGAATGGAGAGGCTCCTGGATATTCCCGAGTTTCAGCAGGTGCTCTCGAGTTACGACGGGGATTCAGGGAACCCGCTCTGGCGGGCCGCAGGAAAGGCCAGTTATCATGCGTGTTGCTAGGGGGCCTCTCGTGATTCCTCTCCGTCGATGCCGGGGCCTAAGACCTTGTGTGGAGTCGGGGCCGGAAGCTGAGGATTCCTCTCCAGGGCTGACATGCATCTTGGGGTACTTCTGGAGACTCCCCAGGGGAGTCAGTCCTCGTCTCGAGTAGGGGCATGCACGTGCGCTTTCCTCCCGAGCTGTAGCAGCAGTGTCACGCTTCCCGTCGCGTGGATCAAGGGATCTGTGGCTTTCCCTCGAGCCTGTCCCACGAGGCTTTCCCACAGGGCTCTCCCACGTGCCACCGTGGTGTGAGTCGATCCTCGGCATGAAAGTCGAAACAGTGCAGGGAAAACAGGATCCTCTGGAATGGACGGAGACATCTGGGGGGCTCTTGGAATGGCTGGCACGGACCCATGAGTTCCTCTCGCCTTTCCTGTGCAGCGCGCCTCCTCTTGAGATGCGTCGGAAACGTCGGGAATTCTTTCCCGAGGAAGCAGGGAAGGATCCCTCATCTCGAGCTTGGAGGCGGAAACGGAGCTCCTCTGGAGGAGGCCGGGACCCTCGTGCTTCCTCTGGAGTGGAGACGGGTATATCGGGGAACCTCCTGAGTTGTAGCAAGGGTGTGTAGCACCCTTTGGAAGTTGCAGAGTTTAGGTGTGATTACTCTCGAGGACGCCGCAGAGAAAATGGGCCTCATCTCGACTGGAGTAGAGAACCTCCTGGATTTTCCCGAGTTGCGGCAGGTGCTCTCGACATACGACCGTGACCTCAGGGACAGTGTAGCAGATGTGTCACGCTTCCCGTCGCGGGGATCAAGGGATCTGTGGCTTTCCCACGAGGCTTTCCCACAGGGCTGTCCCACGTGCCACCATGGGTGTGAGTGGATCCTCGGCGTGAAAGTCGAGGCATTGCGGGGAAAACAGGTTCCTCTGAAATGGACTGAGATATCTGGGGGACTCTTGGAATGGTGGCACGACCCTGGAGTTCCTCTCGCCTTTCCTATTGAGAGCCCTTGCTCTTGAGAGGCCATGGGAAAGCTGAAAAATCTTTCCTGACTAAGCAGGATAGGATCCCTCATTTCGAGCTACCAGGCGGAAACGGGGTTCCTCTGGATGTGGGCGGGACCCTCGTGCTTCCTATCAAGGGGAGACGGGTATGTCGGGGAACTTCTTGAGTTGCAGCAAGGACCCTTTTGAATTTCCAGAGTTTTAGGTGTGATGAGCCTCCAGACGCCTCAGAGGAAATGGGCCTCATCTTGCCTGGAGCGGAGAACCTCCTGGATTTTCTAGAGTTGGGCCAGGGTCTCTCGAGTTACGACGGGGACCGTCAGGGACCCGCTCTGGTGGCCTCAGGAAAAGGCCAGTGCCCATGGGAGTTGCAAGGGGGCCTTTCAGGGATTCCTCTCCCCTCGATGTCGGGGCCTAAGACCTTGTGTATAGTCGGGGCTGAAACCTGAGGATTCCTCTCCAGTGCTGACATGGATCTTGGGGTACTTGTGGAGTCTCTCCTGGGGAGTCAGTGCTCATCTCGTGTGGGTGCATGCACGTGAGCTTTCCTCACGAACTGTAGCAGCAGTGTCACACTTCCCGTCGCGGGGATCAAGGGATCTGTGGCTTTTCCCTCGAGGCTTTCCGACGAGGCTTTCCCACAGGGCTGTCCCACGTGGGACATGCCATGGTGGAGTGAGTGGATCCTCGGCGTGAAAGTAGAGGCACTGCAGGGAAAACAAGATCCTCTGGAATGGACTGAGACATCTGGGGGTCCCCTTGGAATTGTGGCAAGACACTGGGGTTTCTCTCGCCTTTCCTGTTGAGAGCGCCTCTTCTTGAGATGCGACGGGAAAGCCGGGAATTCTTTCCAGACGAAGCAGGAAAAGAATCAATAATCTCAAGCTACGAGGTGGAAACCAGGCTCCTCTGGATGTGGGCGGGACCCTTCGTGCTTCCTCTCGAGTGGAGACTGGTATGTCGGGGAACTTCTTGAGTTGCAGCAAGCGTGTGAAGGACCCTTTGGAAGTTCCAGAGGTTAGGTGTGATTAGCCTCGAGAAGCCTCATTGGAAATGGGCCTCATCTCGCCTGGAGGGGGAGAACCTCCTGGATTTTCCTCGAGTTGCGGCAGGTGCTCTCGACTTAAGACGGGGACCTCAGGGACCCGCTCTGGTGGCCTCAGGAAAGGCCAGTCCCCATGCGAGTTGCTTGGGGTCCTCTCGGGATTCCTCTGCCCGTCGATGCCGGGCCCTAAGACCTTGTGTGGAGTCGGTGCCGGAACCTGAGGATTCCTCTCCAGTGCTGATATGGATCCTGCGGTACTTCTGGAGTCTCCCCAGGGGAGTCAGTCCTCGACTCGAGTGGGGCATGCATGTGAGCTTTCCTCCCGAGCTGTAGCAGCAGTGTCACTCTTCCCTTCGCGTGGATCAAGGGATCTGTGGCTTTCCCTCGAGGCTTCCCACGAGGCTTTCCCACGAGGCTTTCCCACAGGGCTGTCCCACGTGCCACCGTGGTGTGAGTCGATCCTCGTCTTGAAAGTGGAGGCAGTGTAGGGAAAAAAGGTTTCCCTGGAGTGGACTGAGACATCTGGGGGACTCTGGGAATGGTGGCACGACCCTGGAGTTCCTCTCGCCTTTCCTGTGGAGAGCGCCCCTCTTTGAGCTGCTATGGCAAGTCCGAGAATTCATTCCCGACCACGCAGGTAAAGGATCCCTCCTCTCGAGCTATGAGGCGGAAACGGGGCTCCTCTGGATGTGGGCGGGCTCTCGTGCTTCCTCTCGAGTGCAGACGGGTATGTCGGGAAACTTCTTGAGTTGCAGCAAGGATGTGAAGGACCCTTTGGAAGTTCCAGAAGTTAGGTGTGATTAGCCTCGAGACGCCTCAGCGGAAATGGGCCTCATCTCCTGGGGGAGAACGTCCGGATTTTCTCGAGTTGTGGCCGCTGGTCTAGACTTACGACGGGGACCTCAGGGACCGCTCTGGTGGCCTCAGGAAAGGCCAGTCCCCATGCGAGTTACTCGGGGGCCTCTCGAGATTCCTGTCCCGTCGATGCTGGGGCCTAAGTCCTTGTGTGGAGTCGGTTGCGGAACCTGAGGATTCCTCTCCAGGGCTGGCATGGATCTTGGGTATTTCTGGAGTCTCCCAGGGGAGTCAGTCCACGTCTCGAGTGGGGGCATGCACGTGCGCTTTCCTCCCCAGCTCTAGCAGCAGTGTCACGCTTCCCGTCGAGTGGATCAAGGGATCTGGTCTTTTCCTCGAGGCTTTGCCACAGGGCTGTCCCACGTGCCACCGTGGTGTGAGTCGATCCTCGGCTTGAAAGCCGAGGCAGTGCAGGGAAAACAGGTTTCCCTGGAATGGACTGAGACATCTGGGGGAACTCTGGGAATGGAGGCACGACCTTGGAGTTCCTCTCGCCTTTCCTGTGGAGAGCGCCTCCTCTTGAGATGCGACGGGAACGCGAGAATTCTTTCCCAACTACGCAGGGAAAGGATCCCTCCTCTCGAGATAGGAGCCGGAAACGGCTCCTCTGGATGTGGGCGGGACTCTCGTGCTTGCCTCTCGAGTGGAGACGGTATGTCGGGGAACTTCTTGAGTTGCAGCAAGGGTGTGAAGGACCTTTGGAAGTTCCAGAGGTTAGGTGTGATTAGCCTCGAGACGCCTCAGCGGAAATGGGCATCTCATCTCGCTCTGATGGG
>NW_017193779.1:0-9649 GCF_001704415.2 Capra hircus
CTGGGGGACTCTTGAATGCTGGCAAGACCCTGGAGTCCTCTCGCCTTTCCTGTGGAGATCTCCTCCTCTCTGCTTCGGGGGGCCACGGGGAATTCCCCACCCACGCAGGGAAAGAATCCCTCCTCTTAAGCTAGGAGGCGGAAACGGGGCTCCTCTGGATGTGGGCGGGACTGTTATGCTTCCTGCTCGAGTGGAGACGGGTATGTCGGGGAACTTCTTGAGTTGTAGCAAGGGTGTGAAGGACCCTTTGGAAGTTCCAGAGGTTAGGTGTGATTAGCCTCGAGACGCCTCAGCGGAAATGGGCCTCATCTCGCCTGGAGGGCAGAACCTCCTGGATTTTCTCCAGTTACAGCAGGTGCTCTCGACATACGACGGGGACCTCAGGGACCGGGTGTGGTGGCCTCAGGAAAGGCCAGTCCCATACAAGTTGCTCGGTGGCCTCTCGGGATTCCTCTCCCGTCGATACGGGGCCTAAGACCTTGTGTGGAGTCGGTGCCGGAACCTGAGGATTCCTCTCCAGGGATGACATGGATCTTGGGGAATTTCTGGAGTCTCCCCAGGGGAGTCAGTCCTCGTCTTGAGTGGGGGCATGCAGGTGCGCTTTCCTCCCAAGCTGTAGCAGCAGTGTCACGCTTCCCTTCGCGTGGATCAAGGGATCTGTGGCTTTCCTCGAGGCTTTCCCACGAGGCTTACCCACAGGGCTGTCTCACGTGCCACCGTGGTGTGAGTCGATCCTCGCTTGAAAGTCGAGGCAGTGCAGGGAAAACAGTTTTCCCTAGAATGGACTGAGACATCTGGGTGACTCTGCTAATTGTGGCACGACCCTGGAGTTCCTCTCGCCTTTAGTGAGATGAGCACCTCCTCTTGAGATGCGTCGGGAACGCCGGGAATTCTTTCCTGACCACGCGGAAAGGATCCCTCCTCTCGAGACAGCAGGCGGAAACGGGGTCTCCTCTGGATGTGGGCTGAATCTCGTGCTTCTCTCGAGTGTCAACGGGTATGTCAGGGAACTTCTTGAGTTGCAGCAATGGTGTGAAGGACCCTTTGGAATTTCCAGAGGTTAGGTGTAATTAGCCTCGAGACGCCTCAGTGGAAATGGGACTCATCTCGCCTGGAGGGGAGAACCTCCTCTATTTTCTCGAGTTGAGGCCAATGCTCTCTACTTACGACGGGGACCTAACGGACCCGCTCTGGTGGCCTCAGGAAAGGCCAGTCCCCATGCGACTTGCTCGGGGCCTCTTGGGATTCCTCTCCCGACGATGCCGGGGCCTAAGACCTTGTGTGGAGTCGGTGCCGGAACCTGAAGATTCCTCTCCAGTGCCGACATGGATCTTGGGGTACTTCTGGAGTCTCCCCAGGGGAGTCAGTCCTCGTCTCGTGTGGGGGCATGCACGTGCGCCTTCCTCCCGAGCTGTAGCAGCAGTGTCACGCTTCCCTTCGCGTGGATCAAGGGAACTGTGGCTTTCGCTCAAGCCTTTCCCACTTTCCCACAAGACTTTCCCTCGAGGCTTTCCCACGAGGCTTTCCCACAGGGCTGTCCCACGTGCCACCGTGGTGTGAGTCGATCCTCGGCTTGAAAGGCGAGGCAGTGCAGGGAAAACAGGTTTCCCTGGAATGTACTGAGACATCTGGGGGGACTCTGTTAATGATGGGCACGACCCTGGAGTTCCTCTCGCGTTTCCTGTGGAGAGCGCTCCTCTTGAGATGAGACCGGAACGCCGAGAATTCTTTCTCGACCACGCAGGGAAAGATCCCTCCTCTCGAGCTAGGAGGTGGAAACGGGGCTCCTCTGGATGTGGGCGGGACTCTCGTGCTTCCTCTCGAGTGGAGACGGGTATGTCGGGGATCTTCTTGAGTTGCAGCAAGGGTGTGAAGGACCCCTTCGGAAGTTCCAGAGGTTAGGTGTGATTAGCCTCGAGACGTCTCAGCGGAAATGGGCATCATCTCGCCTGGAGGGGAGAACCTCCTGGATTTTCTCGGGTTGCGGCAGGTGCTCTCGATTTACGATGGGGACTCATTGACCCTCTCTGGTGGCCTCAGGAAAGGCCAGTCCCATGCGAGTTTCTCCGGGGCCTGTCGGGATTCCTCTCCAATCGATGCCGGGGCCTAATACCTTGTGTGGAGTCGGTGCCGGAACCTGAGGATTCCTCTCTCAGTGCTGGACATGGATCTTGGGGTACTTCTGAGTCTCCCCAGGGGGTCAGTCCTCGTCTCAAGTGGTGGCATGCACGTGCGTTTCCTCCGAGCTGTAGCAGCAGTGTCACCCTTCCCTTCGCATGGATCAAGTTATCTGTGGCTTTCGCTCGAGCTTTCCCTCTGAGGCTTTCCCACGAGGCTTTCCCACGGAGGCTTTCCCACAGGGCTGTCCCACGTGCACAGTGGTGTGAGTCGATCCTTGGCTTGAAAGTCGAGGCAGTGTAGGGAACACAGGTTTCCCTGGAATGGACTGAGACATCTGGGGGACTCTGGGAATGGTGGCATGACCCTGGATTTCCTCTCACCTTTCCTGTGGAGAGCGCCTCCTCTTGAGATGCGACGGGAACGCCCAGGAATTCTTTGCCGACCACGCAGCCAAAGGATGCCTCCACTCGAGCTATGAGGCAGATTGGGGTCTCCTCAGGATGTGGGCGGGAATGATCGTGTTTCCCCTCGAGTGGAGATGGGTAATGTCGGGGAACTTCTTGAGTTGCAGCAAGGGTGTGAAGGACCGCCTTTGGAAGTTCCAGAGTTTAGGTGTGATTAGCTTCGAGACCCCTCAGCGGAAATGGGCCTCATCTCGCCTGGAGGGGAGAACCTCCTGGATTTTCTCGAGTCGCCGCAGGTGCTCTCGACTTACGACAGGGACCTAAGGGACCCGCTCTGGTGGTCTCAGGAAAGGCCAGTCCCCATGCGAGTTGCTCGGGGCCCTCTCAGGATTCCTCTCGCCATCGATGCGGGGCCTAAGACCTTGTGTGGAGTCAGTGCCAGAACCTGAGTATGCCTCTCCCATGCTGACATGGATGTTGGGGAACTTCCTGGAGTCTCCCAGGGGAGTCAGTCCTCGTCTCGAGTGGGGGCATGCACGTGGCTTTCCTCCCGAGCTGTAGGAGCAGTGTCATGCTTCCCTTCGCTTGGATCAGGGGATCTGTGGCTTTGCCTCGAGGCTTTCCACACGAGGCTTTTCACGAGGCTCTCCACAGGGCTGTCCCACGTGCCACCGTGGTGTGAGTCCATCCTCGGCTTCAAAGTCGAGGCAGTGCAGGGAAAACAGGTTTCCCTGGAATGGACTGAGACATCTGGGGAACTCTGGGAATGGTGGCACGACCTGGAGTTCCTCTGGCCTTTCCTGTGGAGAGCGCCTCCTCTTGAGATGCGACAGGAACGCCTGGGAATTCTTTCCCGACCACGCAGGGAAAGGATCCCTCCTCTCGAGCTAGGAGGCGGAAACGGGACTCCTCTGAATGTGGGCGGGACTCTCGTGCTTCCTCCTGAGAAGAGACGGTTATATCGGGGAACTTCTTGTGTTGCAGCAATGGTGTGAAGGACCCTTTGGAAGTTCCAGAGCTTAGGTGTGATTAGCCTCGAAACGCCTCAGCGGAAATGGGCCTCATCTCTCCTGGAGGGGGAGAACCTCCTGGATTTTCTCGAGGTGCGGCAGGTGGTCTCGACTTATGACGGGGACCTCAGGGGCCCGCTCTGGTGGCATCAGGAAAGGCCAGTCCCCATGCGAGTTGCTCGGGGGCCTCTCAGATTCCCCTCCGGGCGATGCAAGGGCCTAAGACCTTGTGTGGAGTCGGTGCCGCAACCTGAGGATTCCTCTCCAGGGATGACATGGATCTTGGGGTACATCTGGGGTCTCCCCAGGGGAGTCCAGTCCTCGTCTCGAGTGGGGGCATGCACGTGCGTTTTCCTCCCGAGCTGTAGCTGCAGTGTCACGCTTCCTTCTCGTGGATCAAGGGATCTGTGGCTTTCTCTCGAGGCTTTCCCACGAGGCTTTCCCACGAGGCTTTCACACAGGGCTGTCCCACATCCGTGGTGTGAGTCTATCCTCTGCTTGAAAGTCGAGGCAGTGCAGGGAAACAGGTTTCCCTGGAATGGACTGAGACATCTGGGGGACACTGGGCAACGGTGGCACGACCCTGGAGTTCCTCTCGCCTTTCCTGTGGAGAGCGCCTCCTCTTGAGATGCGACGGGAACGCCGGGGATTCTTTCCCGAACACGCAGGGAAAGGATCCTCCACTCGAGCTAGGAGGCGGAAACGGCGGCTCCTCGCGATGTGGGCAGGACTCTGCGTGCTTCCTCTCGAGTGGAGACGGGTATGTAGGGGAACTTCATGAGTTGCAGCAAGGGTGTGAAGGACCCTTTGGAAGTTCCAGAGGTTAGGTGTGATTAGCCTCGAGACGCCTCAGCGGAAATGGGCCTCATCTCTCCTGGAAGGGAGAACATCCTGGATTTTCTCGAGTTGCGGCAGGTGCTCTCGACTTACGACGGGGACCTCAGGGACTCGCTCTGGTGGCCTCAGGAAAGGCCAGTCCCCATGCGAGTTGCTCGGGGTCTCTCGGGATTCCTCTCCCGTCGATGCCGGGGCCTAAAACCATGTGTGGATTCGGGGCCGGGAGCTTAGGATTCCTCTCCAAGTGCTGACATAGATCTTGGGGTTCTTCTGGAGTCTCCCAGGGTAGTCAGTCCTCGTCCTAGAGTGGGGGCATGCACCTGCGCTTTCCTCCCGAGCTGTAGCAGCAGTGTCACGCTTTCCTTCGCGTGGATCAAGGGATCTGTGGCTCCCTCGAGGCTTTCCCACGAGGCTTACCCACAGGGCTGTCCCACGTGCCACCGTGGTGTGAGTCGATCCTCGGCTTGAAAGTCGAGGCAGTGCAGGGAAAACATGATTTCCTGGAATGGACTGAGACATCTTTGGGCTCTGGGAATGGTGACACGACCCTGGAGTTCCTCTCGCCTTTCCTGTGGAGAGCGCCTCCTCTTGAGATGCGACGGGAACGCCGGGAATTCTTTCCGGACCACGCAGGGAAAAGGATCCCTCCTCTCGAGGTAGGAGGCAGAAACGGGGCTCCTCTGGAGGTGGGTGGGACTCTCGGTGCTTCCTCTCGAGTGGAGACGGATATGTCGGGAATTTCTTGAGTTGCCAGCAAGGGGTGTGAAGGACCCTTTGGAAGTTCCAGAGGTTAGGTGTGATTAGCCTCGAGACGCCTCAGCGGAAATGGGTCCTCATCTCGCCTGGAGGGGAGAACTTCCTGGATTTTCTCGAGTTGGCGGCAGGTGCTCTCGACTTACGACAGGAACCTCAGGGACACGCTCAGGTGGCCTCTGGAAAGGTCCAGTCCCCATGCGAGTTGCTCGAGGGCCTCTCGGGATTCCTCTCCCGTCGATGCAGGGGCCTAAGACCTTGTGTGGAGTCGGTGCCGGAACCTGAGGATTCCTCTCCAATGCTGACATGGATCTTGGGGTACTTCTTTAGTCTCCCCAGGGGAGTCAGTCCTCGTCTCTAGTGGGGGCATGCACGTGCGTTTCCTCCCGAGCTGTAGCAGCAGTGTCATGCTTCCCTTCGCGTGGATCATCGGATCTGCGGCTTTCCCTCGAGGCTTTTCCCTCGAGGCTTTCCCACGAGGCTTTCCCACAGGGCTGTCCCACGTGCCACCGTGGTGTGAGTGGATCCTCGCTTGAAAGTCGAGGCAGTGCAGGGAAAACAGGTTTCCCTGGAATGGACTGAGACATCTGGGGGACTCTGGAAATGGTGGCACGACCCTGGAGTTCCTCTCGCCTTTCCTGTGGAGAGGGCCTCCTGTTGAGATGCGATGGGAACGCCGGGAATTCTTTCCGACCACGCAGGGAAAGGATCCCTCCTCTCGAGATAGGAGGCGGAAACAGGGCTCCTCTGGATGTGGGCGGGACTCTCGTGCTTCCTCTCGAGTGGAGACGGAAATGTCGGGGAACTTCTTGAGTTGCAGCAAGGTTGTGAAGGACCCTATTGAAGTTCCAGAGGTTAGGTGTGGTTAGCCTCGAAACGCCTCAGCGGAAATGTGCCTCATCTCTCCTGGAGGGGAGAACCTCCTGGATTTTCTCGAGGTGCGGCAGGTGCTCTCGACTTATGACGGGGACCTCAGGGGCCCGCTCTGGTGGCATCAGGAAAGGCCAGTCCCCATGCGAGTTGCTCGGGGCCTCTCAGATTCCCTCCGGGCGATGCAAGGGCCTAAGACCTTGTGTGGAGTCGGTGCCGCAACCTGAGGATTCCTCTCCAGGATGACATGGATCTTGGGGTACATCTGGGGTCTCCCCAGGGGAGTCAGTCCTCGTCTCGAGTGGGGGGCATGCACGTGCGTTTTCCTCCCGAGCTGTAGCTGCAGTGTCACGCTTCCCTTCGCGTGGATCAAGGGATCTGTGCTTTCCCTCGAGGCTTTCCCACGAGGCTTTCACACAGGGCTGTCCCACACCGTGGTGTGAGTCGATCCTCGGCTTGAAAGTCGAGGCAGTGCAGGGAAAACAGGTTTCCCTGGAATGGACTGAGACATCTGGGGGGACACTGGGAATGGTGGCACGACCCTGGAGTTCCTCTCGCCTTTCCTGTGGAGAGCGCCTCCTCTTGAGATGCGACGGGAACGCCGGGATTTCTTTCCCGACACGCAGGGAAAGAAATCCCTCCCACTCGAGCTAGGAGGCGGAAACGGGCTCCTCGGATGTGGGCAGGACTCCGTGCTTCCTCTCGAGTGGAGACGGGTATGTAGGGGAACTTCTGAGTTGCAGCAAGGTTGTGAAGGACCCTTTGGAAGTTCCAGAGGTTAGGTGTGATTAGCCTCGAGACGCCTCAGCGGAAATGGGCCTCATCTCTCCCTGGAAGGGAGAACATCCTGGATTTTCTCGAGTTGCGGCAGGTGCTCTCGACTTACGACAGGAACCTCAGGGACCGCTCTGGTGGCCTCTGGAAAGGTCAGTCCCCATGCGAGTTGCTCGGGCCTCTCGGGATTCTCTCCCGTCGATGCAGGGCCTAAGACCTTGTGTGGAGTCGGTGCCGGAACCTGAGGATTCCTCTCCAATGCTGACATGGATCTTGGGGTACTTCTGGAGTCTCCCCAGGGAAGTCAGTCCTCGTCTCTAGTGGGGGCATGCACGTGCGTTTTCCTCCCGAGCTGTAGCAGCAGTGTCATGCTTCCCTTCGCGTGGATCAAGGATCTGTGGCTTTCCCTCGAGCTTTCCGAGGTTTCCCACGAGGCTTTCCCACAGGGCTGTCCCACGTGCCACCGTGGTGTGAGTCGATCCTGGCTTGAAAGTCGAGGCAGTGCAGGAAAAAACAGGTTTCCCTGGAATGGACTGAGACATCTGGGGGACTCTGGAATGGTGGCACGACCCTGGAGTTCCTCTCGCCTTTCCTGAGGAGAGCGCCTCCTCTTGAGATGCGATGGGAACGCCGGGAATTCTTTCCGACCACGCAGGGAAAGGATCCCTCCTCTCGAGCTAGAGGCGGAAACGGGGCTCTGGATGTGGGCGGACTCTCGTGCTTCCTCTCGAGTGGAGACGGGAATGTCGGGGAACTTCTTGAGTTGCAGCAAGGGTGTGAAGGACCCTTTGGAAGTTCCAGAGGTTAGGTGTGATTAGCTTCGAGACGCCTCAGCGGAAATGGGCCTCATCTCGCTGGAGGGGAGAACCTCCTGGATTTTCTCGAGTTGCGGCAGGTGCTCTCGACTTACGACGGGGACCTCAGGGACCCTCTGGTGTCCTCAGGAAAAGGCCTCTCCCATGCGAGTTTCTCGGGGGCCTCTCGGAATTCCTCTCCAGTCGATGCCGGGCCTAAGACCTTGTGTGGAGACGGTGCCGGAACCTGAGGATTCCTCTCCAGTGCTGACATGGATCTTGGGGTACTTCTGGAGTCTCCCCAGGGGAGTCAGTCCTTGTGTCGAGTGGGGGCATGTACGTGCACTTCCTCCGAGCTATAGCAGCAGTGTCATGCTTCCCTTCGGTGGATCAGGGATCTGTGGCTTTCCCTCGAGGCTTTCCCACAGGGCTGTCCCACGTGCCACCATGGTGTGCGTCGATCCTCGCTTGAAAGTCGAGGCAGTGCAGGGAAAACAGTTTTCCCTGGAATGGACTGAGACATCTGGGGACTGTGGGAATGGTGTCACGAACCTGGATTTTCCTCTCGCCTTTCCAGAGGAGAGCGCCTCCTCTTGAGAGGCGAAGGAACGCCGGGAATTCTTTCCCGACCACACAGGGAAAGGATCCCACCACTCGAGCTATGAGGCGGAAAAGGGGCTCATCTGGATGTGGGCAGGACTCCTGTGCTTCCTCTCGAGTGGAGACGGGTATTTCGGGGAATTTCTTGAGTTGCAGCCAGGTTGTGAAGAACCTTTGAAATTTCCAGAGATTAGGTGTGATTAGCTTCGAGACGCCTCAGCGGAAATGGGCCTCATCTCGCCTGGAGGGGAGAACCTCCTGGATTTTCTCCAGTTGAGGCAGGTGCTCACAACTTACGACCGGGACCTCAGGGACCTGCTCTGGTGGCCTCAGGAAAGACCAGTCCCCATGGAATTGCTCGGTTACCTCTCGGGATTCCTCTCCCGTCGATGCCGGGGCCTAAGACATTGTGTGGAGATGGTGCCAGAACCTCAGGATTCCTCTCCAGTGCTGACATGGATCTTGGGGACTTCTGGAGTCTCCCAGGGAAGTCAGTCCTCGTCTTCAGTCTTGGCATGCACGAGCGCTTTCCTCCCGAGCTGTAGCAGCAGTGTCACGCTTCCTTGGCGTGGATCAAGGGATCTGTGGCTTTCCCTCGAGGATTTCCCACGAGGTTTTCCCACGAGGCTTTCCCACAGGGCTGTCCCACGTGCCACCGTGGTGTGAGTCGATCCTCGGCTTGAAAGTCGAGGCAGTGCAGGGAAAACAGGTTTCCCTGGAATGGACTGAGATATCTGGGGGACTCTGGAATGGTGCACCACCCTGGAGTTCCCTCTCGCCTTTCCTGTGGAGAGCGCCTCCTCTGGAGATGCGACGGGAACCCCGGAAATTCTTTCCCGACACACAGGAAAGGATCCCTCGTCTCGAGCTATGAGGGAGAAAAGGGGCTCCTCTGGATGTGGGCGGGACTCTCGTGCTTCCTCTCGAGTGGAGACGGGTATGTCGGGGAACTTCTTGAGTTGCAGCAAGGGTGTGAAGGACCCTTTGGAAGTTCCAGGTTAGGTGTGATTAGCTTCGAGACGCCTCAGCGGAAATGGGCCTCATCTCGCCTGGAGGGGAGAACCTCCTGGATTTTCTCGAGTTGTGGCAGGTGCTCTCGACATACGACGGGGACCTCAGGGACCCGCACTGGTGGCCTCAGGGAAGGCCATTCCCATGCGAGTTGCTCGGGGCCTCTCGGGATACCTGCCCCATCGATGCCGGGTCTAAGACTTGTGTGGAGTCGGTGCCGGAACCTGAGGATTCCTCTCCAGTGTGACATGGATCTTGGGGTACTTCTGGAGTCTCCCCAGGGGAGTCAGACATCGACTCGAGTGGGGCAGGCACGTACGCTTTCCTCCGAAGCTCTAGCAGCAGTGATACGCATTCCTTCGCGTGGATCGAGGGATCAGTGGCTTTCCCTCGAGGCTTTCCCACGAGCCTTTCCCACAGGGCTGTCCCACGTGCCACCGTGGTGTGAGTCGATCCTCGCTTGAAAGTCGAGGCA
>NW_017193780.1:0-9648 GCF_001704415.2 Capra hircus
GACATCCATGAAAATCTGATATGTCCTGGTCAAATGCTGTCAGTTATAATTCTAGTTATCATATTAAAGCATTTCAGTCGCAGCAGTGACCAGATTACTTTGTCAATTTCTATTTAATCAGGTTTTAACCATGTCCTCTATGGTTTCACACTGATGCCTTTGCAGAAATACTGCTACTTCAAGATATATGGAATATACTTTTTTAAGCTTACCAATAATTTTTTGTTTGTTTTGTTTGTCTTCTGGTAAGCTGGTACCAGATGGAAGTTAGTCTCCTCTCTAGGTTAAGAGAACAAAGTTTCTTAGAATGCAATTTTTGATAACAGACTATGAGTTTCTTTACATTTCATTGATTTATAATTGTTTTCATCATCTGTTTCTTTACTTCGGTAAAGTAAATAAAGCCTTATTTAAGATTTTGGTACATGTAGGATGGACTAAGCTTTCCCCACTCTTGCAAGTTCCCTTAACCCTTCAGATTCTTCTCGTGGGAACAGAATCTCACTTTCCTCCAGGGGACAATCCAAGCTTTTTTATTAGTTGATCTGCCCCTGATATCAGAGTCAATTTGAGCACGAGTTGGCCTATAATTTAGGCATGAAACTATGACTACATAAAGAAAAGTTGAGTTTTTTGATTCAGGATGGCCATGATATGCCTTGCACTTCAGAGAAAATGGGTTAAAATGATTTTTTTTTCTTCAAAACTGCACAGCCAGTTCTTTCAGCATATGCAATTGAAAACATCTAGTCATTAGGTCAGTTTTCATTCCAATCCAATGAAAAGCAATGACAAAGAATATTCAAGCTGCTGCACAATTGCACTCATCTCACACGCTAGTAAAGTAATGCTCAAAATTCTCCAAGTTCACATGAACTGTGAACTTCCAAATGTTCAAGAGGGATTTTAAAAATGCAGAGATTCCTTTAAAAATTGCAAATAGAACTACCTTATGACCCAGCAATCCCACTTCTGGGCATACACACCGAGGAAACCAGAATTGAAAGAGACACATGTACCCCAATGTTCATCGCAGCACTGTTTATAATAGCCAGGACATGGAAACAACCTAGATGTCCATCAGCAGATGAATGGATAAGAAAGCTGTGGTACATATACACAATGGAGTATTACTCAGCCGTTAAAAAGAATTCATTTGAATCAGTCTGATGAGATGGATGAAACTGGAGCCGATTATACAGAGTGAAGAAAGCCAGGAAGAAAAACACCAATACAGTATACTAACACATATATATGGAATTTAGGAAGATGGCAATGACTACCCTGTATGCAAGACAGGAAAAAAAAGACACAGATGTGTATAACGGACTTTTGGACTCAGAGGGAGAGGGAGGAGGGATGATTTGGGAGAATGGCATGCTAGCATGTATACTATCATGTAAGAATTGAATCGCCAGTCTATGTCTGACGCAGGATACATCATGCTTGGGACAGGTGCATGGGGATGATCCAGAGAGATGTTATGGGGAGGGAGGTGGGAGGGGGGTTCATGTATGGGAATGCATATAAGAATTAAAGATTTTAAAATTTAAAAAATAAAAAACTAAACAATTAAAATAAATAAATAAATGAATAAAAAATGTCGAGAAACCAGAGATCAAATTGCCAACATCAAGGATCATTGAAAAAGCAAGAGAGTTCCCGAAAACAAAACCATCTTTCTGCTTTATTGACTATGCCAAAGCCTTTGACTGTGTGGATCACAATAAATTGGGAAATATTCTGAAAGAGACGGAATACCAGACCACCTGACCTGTCTCTTGAGAAACCTGTATGCAGGTCAGGAAGCAACAGTTAGAACAAGACATGGAACAACAGACTGGTTCCAAAAAGGAAAAGGAGTATGTCAAGGCTGTATATTGTCACCATGTTTATTTAACTTATATGAAGAGTACATCATGAAAAATGCTGGGATGGAAGATACGTGAGCTGGAATCAAGATTGCTGGGAGAAATATCAATAAACTTAGATATGCAGATGACATCACAACTATGGCAGAAAGTGAAGAGGAACAGGTATGTCGGGGAACTTCTTGAGTTGCAGCAAGGGGTGTGAAGGACTCTTTCGAAGTTCCAGAGGTTAGGAGTGGTTTGCCTCGAGATGCCTCAGCGGAAATGGGCCTCATTGCGCCTGGAGGGAGAATCTCCTGGATTTTTTCGAGCTGTGGCAGGTGCTCTCGAGTTACGACGGGGTCCACAGAGATCCGCTCTGGTGGACTCAGGAAAGGCCAGTCGCCAGGCGAGTTGCTAGGGGGCATCTAGGGGTCCTTCCCAGTCGATGCCGGAGCCTAAGACCTTGTGTGGAGTCGGGGCCGGAACCTGAGGATTCCTGTCCACAGCTGACATGTATCTTGGGGTAATTCTGGAGTCTCGAAAGGGGAGTCAGTCTTCGTCTTCATTGGGGGCATGCACGTGCGCTTACCTCCCAAGCTGTAGCAGAAGCGTCAAACTTCCTGTAGCGTGGTACAAGGGATCTGAGGCATTCCCTCGAGGCTTTCCCTCGAGGCTTTCACACGAAGCTTTCCCACAAGGCTGTCCCAAGAGCCTCCGCGGTGTGAGTCAATCATCGGCGTGAACGTCGAGGCAGTGCAGGGAACACAGGATCCTCTGGAATGGACTGAGACATCTGGGGGACTCTTGGAATGGTGGGACTACCCTGGAGTTCCTCTCGCCTTTCCTGTTGAAAGCGCCTCATCTGGAGATGCGATGGGAACACTGGGAATTCTCTCCCGACAAAGTAGGGAAAGGATCCCTAATCTCCAGCTATGAGGCGGAACCGGGGCTCCTCTGGATGTGGGCGGGAACCTCGTGCTTCCTCTCGAGTGGAGACGGGTATGTCGGGGAACTTCTTGAGTTGCAACAAGGGTGTGAAGGACCCTTTGGAAGTTCCAGAGGTTAGGTGTGATTAGCCTCGAAACGCCTCAGCGGAAATGGGCCTCATCTCGCCTGGAGGGGAGAACCTCCTGGATTTTCTCGACTTGTGGCACGTGCTCTCGAGTTACGACGGGGACGTCAGGGACCCGCTCTGGTGGCCTCAGGAAAGGCCAGTCACATTGCAAGGTTTTAGGGGGCCACTCGGGATTCCTCTCAGGTCGATGCCGGGCCTAAGACCTTGTGTGGAGTTGAAGCCGGAACCTGAGGATTCCTCTCCAGTGCTGACATGGATCTTGGGGTACTTCTGGAGTCTGCCCAGAGAAGTCAGTCCTCGGCTCGAAGTGGGGGCATGCCACGTGCGCTTTCCTCCCGCGCGGTAGCCGCAGTGTCAGGCTTCCCGTCACGTCAGTCAAGGAATTTGTGGCTTCCCTCAAGACTTTCTCACGAGGCTTTCCCACAAGGCTGTCCCACGTGCCACAGTGGTGTGAGTAGATCCTCGGCCTGAAAGTCGAGGCAGGAGCAGGGAAAACAGGTTCCTCTGGTATGGACTGAGACATCTGCGGGACTCTTGGAATGTTGGAAGGACCCTGGAGTTTCTCTTGCCTTTCCTGTGGAGGGAGCATCCTCCTGACATGCGACGGGAACGGCGGGAAGTCTTTCCCGATGAAGCAAGGAAAGGATCCCTCATCTCGAGCTACGAGGCTGAAACGGGGCTGCTCTGGATCTGGGAGGGACCCTCATGCTTCCTCTCAAGTGGAGACGGGTATGTCGGGAAACTTCTTTTAGTGGCAACAAGGGTGTGAAGGACCCTTTGGAAGTGCCAGAGATAAGGTGTGATTAGCCGTGAGACTCCTCCACGGAAAATGGGCCTCCTCTCACATGGAGGGGAGAACCTCCTGGATTTTCTCGAGTTGCAGCAGGTGCTCTCGACTTACGACGGGCACCTACGGGACCCGCTCTGGTGGCCTCAGAAAAGGCCAGTCCCCATGCGAGTTGCTAGGGTGACTCTCGGGATTCCTCTCCCATCGATGCTGGGCTTAAGTCCTTGTGTAGAGTCGGGGCCAGAACCTGAGGATTCCTCTCCAGTGCTGACATGGATCTTGGAGTAATTCTGGAGTCTCCACAGGGCAGTCAGTCCTGGGCTCGAGTGGGGCATGCACGAGCGCTTTCCTCCCGAGCTGTAGCAGCAGTGTCTCACTTCCCGGCGCGTGGATCAAGGGATCGGTGGCTTTCCCTCGAGACTTTCCCACAGGGCCTGTACCTCGTGAAACCGTGGTGTGAGTCGATCCTCGGCTTGAAAGTCGAGGCAGTACAGGGAAAACAGTTTCCTCTAGAATGGACTGAGACATCTGGGGACTCTAGGAATGGTGGCACGACCCTGGAGTTCCTCTCACCTTTCTGTAGAGAGCGCCTCCTCTTGAGATTCGTCGGGAACACCGGGGAATTCTTTCCCGAACAAGTAGGGAAAGTATCCGTCATCTCGAGCTCCATGCGGAAACGGAGCTCCTCTGGATGTTTGATGACCCTCGTGCTTCCTCTCGAGTGGAGACGGGTATGTCGGGGAACTTCTTGTGTTTCAGCTAGGGTGTGAAGGACCCTTTGGAAGTTCCAGAGCTTAAGTGTGATTAGCCTCGAGACGCCTCAGCGGAAATGGGCCTCATCTCGCCTGGAGGGCAGAACCTCCTGAATTTTCTCGAGTTGTGGCAGGTGCTCTCAACTTACGACGGGGACCTCAGGGACCCGCTCTCGTGGCCTCAGGAAAGTCCCAGTCCCCATGGGAGTTGCTAGGGGGCCTCTCGGGATTCCTCTCCCGTCCGATGCCGGGGTCTAAGACCTTGTGTGGAGTCCGGCCTGAACCTGAGGATTCCTCTCCAGTGCTGACAAGGAACTTCGGGTTCTACTGGAGTCTCCACAGGGGAGTCAGTCCTCGGCTCGAGATGGGGCATGCACAATCGCTTTCCTCCCGAGCTGTAGCAGCAGTGTCATGCTTCCTGTCACGTGGAATCACGTTATCTGTGGCTTTCCCTCGAGGCTTTCCCACGAATTTGTTTTCCCTACACTGCCTCGAGTTTGACGCAGAGGATCTACTCCCACCACAATGGCACGAGGAACAGCCCTGTGGGAAAGCATCTTGGGAAAGCTCGTGGGAAAGCCTCGAGAAAAAGCCACAGATCCCTTGATCCACGGGACGGGAAGCATGACACTGCTGTTACAGCTCGGGAGGAAAGCACACGTGAATAGCCCCCACTAAAGAAGAGGACTGATTCCCTTGGGGAGACTCCAGAAGTACCCCAGGATCCATGTCAGCACTGGAGAAGAATCCTCAGGTTCAGGCCCGGACTCCACACCAAGGTTTTAGGCCCCGGCATCGACGGGAGAGTAAACCCGAGAGGCCCCCTAGCAACTCGCACGGTGTCTGGCCTTTCCTGAAGGCACCAGAGCGGGTCCCTGAGGTCCCGGTCGTAGGTCGAGAACAACTGCCGCGTCTCGAGAAAATCAAGGAGGTCCTCCCCTCCAGGAGAGATGAGGCCCATTCCCACTGAGGCGTCTTGAGGCTAATCACACCTAAACTCTGAACTTCCAAAGGGTCCTTCACATCCTTGTTGCAACTCAAAAATTTCCCCGACATACCCGTCTCCACCCGAGAGGAAGCACGAGGGTCCCGCCCACATCCAAAGAGCCCGTTTCCACCACTTAGCTCGAAGATGACGGATCGTTTCCCTGCTTGGTCTGTAAAGAATTTCCAGCGTTCCCAGCGCATCTCAAGATGAGACGCTCTCTACAGGAAAGGCGAGAGGAACTCCACGGTCGGGCCAACATTCCAAGAGTCCCCCAGATGTCTCAGTCCATTCCAGGGAAACCTGTATTAACTGCACTGCCTCGACTTTCACGCCGAGGATCGACACACTCCACGGTGGCACGTGGATAGCCCTGTGGGAAAGCCTCGTGGGAAGCCTCGTGGGAAAGCCTCGAGGGAAAGCCACAGATCCTTGATCCACGCGAAAGGGAAGCGTGACACTGCTGCTACAGCTCGGGAGGAAAGCGCACGTGCATGCCCCCACTCGAGACGAGGGCTGACTCCCCTGGGGAGACTCCAGAAGTACTCCAAGATCCATGTTAGCACTGGAGAGGAATCCTCAGGTTCCTGTACAGACTCCACACAAGGTCTTAGGACCCGGCATCGACGGGAGAGGTATCCCGAGAGGCCCCCGAGCAACTCGCATGGGGACTGGCCTTTCCTGAGGCCACCAGAGCGGGTCCCTGAGGTCCCCTTCGTAAGTCGATAGCACCTGCCGCAACTCGAGAAAATCCAGGAGGTTCTCCCCTCCAGGCGAGATGAGGCCCATTTCCGCTGAGGCGTCTCGAGGCTAATCACACCTAACCTCTGGAACTTCCAAAGGGTCCTTCCCACCCCTGCTGCACCTCAAGAAGTTCCCCGACATACTCGTCTCCACTCGAGAGGAAGCACGAGAGTCCCGCCCACATCCAGAGGAGCCCCGTTTCTGCCTCATAGTTCGGGAGGAGGGATCCTTTTTCTGCGTGGTCGGGAAAGAATTCCGGTGTTCCCGTCGCATCTCAAAGAGGAGGCGCTCTGCACAGGAAAGGCGAGAGGAAATCCAGGTTTGTGCCACCATTCCCAGAGTGCCCAAGATGTCTCAGTCCATTCACTGCCTCGACTTTCAAGCCGAGTATCGACTCACACCACGGTGGCACGTGGGACAGCCCTGTGCGAAAGCCTCCTGGGAAAGCCTCGTGGGAAAGCCTCGAGGAAGGCCACTGATCCCTTGATCCTCGCGAAGGGAAGCATGACACTGCTGCTACTGCTCGGAAGGAAAGCACAGGTGCATGCCCCCACTCGAGACGAGGACTGACTCCCCTGGGGAGACTCCAGAAGTACCCCAAGATCCATGTCAGCACTGGAGAGGAATCCTCAGGTTCTGGCACCGACTTTACACAAGGTCGTAGTCGCCGGCATTGACGGGAGAGAAATCCCGAGAGGCCCCTGAGCAACTCGAATGGTGACTGGCATTTCGTGAGGCCACCAGAGCGGGTCCCTTAGGTGCCCGTGGTAAGTCGAGAGCACCTGCCGCACCTCGAGAAAATCCAGGAGGTTCTCCCCTCCAAGCGAGATGAGGCAATTTCCGCTGAGGCGTCTGGATGCTAATCATACCTAACCTCTGGAACTTTCAAAGGATACTTCACACCCTTGCTGCAACTCAACAAGTTCCCCGACATACCCGACTCCACTCGAGAGGAAGCACGAGAGTCCCGCCCAGATCCAGAGGAGCCCCGTTTCCGCCTCCTAGCTCGTAGGAGGGATCGTTTCCCTGCGTGGTGGGGAAAGAATTCCCGGCAGTCCGGTCGAATCTCAAGAGGAGGCGCTCTCCACCAGAAAGGCGAGAGGAACTCCAGGGACGTGCCACCATTCGCAGAGTCCCCCAGATGTCTCGTCCACTCCAGGGAAAACTGTTTTCCCTGCACTGCCTCCACTTTCAAGCCGAGGATTGGACTAACACCATGGTGGCACGTGGGACAGCCATGTGGGAAAGCCTCGTGGGAAAGCCTAGTGGGAAAGCCTCGAGGGAAAGCCACTGATCCCTTGATCCACGCGAAGGGATGCGGGACACTGCTGCTACAGCTCGGGAGGAAAGCGTACGTGCATGCCCCCACTTGAGACGAGGACTGACTCCCCTGAGGAGACTCCAGAAGTACCCCAGGATACATGTCAGCACTGGAGAGGAATCCTCAGTTTCCGGCACCGAATCCACACAAAGGTCTTAGGGCCCGGCATCGACGGTAGAGGAATCCCAGGTGGCCCCCGAGTAACTCGCATGGGGACTGGCATTTCCTGAGGCCACCAGAGCGGGTCCCTAAGGTCCCCATAGTAAGTCGAGAGCACCTGCCGCAACTCGAGAAAATCAGGAGGTTCTCCCCTCCAGGCGAGTTGAGACCCATTTCCTCTGAGGTGTCTCAAGGCTAATCACACCTAAGCTCTGGAACTTCCAAAGAGTCCTTCACACCCTTGCTGCAACTCAAGAAGTTCCCCGACATATCCGTCTCCACTCGAGAGGAAGCACGAGAGTCCCGCCCACATCCAGAGGAGCCCCGTTTCCGCCTCATAGCTCGAGAGGAGGGATCCTTTCCCTGCGTGGTCGGGAAAGAATTCCTGGCATTCCCGTCGCATCTAAAGAGGAGGCGCTCTCCACAGGAAAGGTGAGAGGAACTCCCGGTCGTGCCACCATTCCCAGAGTCCTCCAGATGTCTCAGTCCATTCCAGGGAAACCTGTTTTCCCTGCACTGCCTCCAGTTTCAAGCCGAGGATCAACTCACACCACGGTGGCACGTGGCACAGCCCTGTGGGAAAGCCTCGTGGGAAAGCAGCATCGAGGGAAAGGCACTGATCCATTGATCCACTCGACGGGAAGCATGACACTGCTGCTACAGTTCGGGAGGAAAGCACAAGTGCATGCCCCCACTCGAGACGAGGACTGACTCCCCTGGGGAGACTTCAGAAGTACCCTAAGATCCATGTCAACACTGGAGTGGAAACCTCAGGTTCCGGCACTGGACTCCACACAAGGTCTTAGGCCCCAGCATCAACGGGAGAGGAATACCGAGAGGCCCCGAGCACCTCGCATGGCACTGGACATTCCTGAGGCCACCAGAGCGGGTCCTGAGGTCCCCGTCATAAGTCGAGAGCACCTGCCGCAACTCGAGAAAATCCAGGAGGATCTCCCCTCCAGGCGAGATGAGGCCCATTTCCCCTGAGGCGTCCTGAGGCTAATCACACCTAACCTCTGTAACCTTCAAAGGGTCCTTAACACCCTTGCTCCAACTGAAGAAGTTCCCCGACATACCGTCTCCACTCGAGAGGAAGCACAAGAGTCCCGCCCACATCCAGAGGAGCCCCGTTTCCCCCTCATAGCTCGAGAGGAGGGATCCTTTCCCTGCGTGGTCGGGAAAGAATTCCCGGGTTCCCCTCGCATCTCAAGAGAAGGCGCTCTCCGCAGTAAAGAGGAACTCCAGGGTCGTGGCACCATTCCCAGAGTGCCCCAGATGTCTCAGTCCATTCCAGCGAAATCTGTTTTCCCTGCAGTGCCTCGACTTTCAAGCCGAGAATTGACTCACACCACGGTGGCATGTGGGACAGCCCTGTGGGAAAGCCTCGTGGGAAAGCCTCGTGGGAAAGCCTCGAGGGAAAGCCACTGACCACTTGATCCACGCGAAAGGGAAGCATGACATTGCTGCTGCACCTCGGAAGGAAAGCGCAGGGTGGCATGCCCCCACTCGAGACGAGGACTGCCTCCCCTGGGGAGACTCTAGAAGTACCCCAAGATCCATGTCAGGCACTGGAGAGGAATCCTCAGGTTCGGGCACAGACTCCACACAAGGTCGTAGTCGCCGGCATTGGCGGGAGAGGAATCCCGCGTGGCCCTGAGCAACTCGCATGGGGACTGGCCTTTCGTGAGGCCACCAGAGCGGGTCCCTTTGGTCCCCGTTATGTCGAGAGCACCTGCTGCACCTCGAGAAATCCAGGAGGTTCTCCCCTCCAGGCGAGATGAGGCCCATTTCCGCTGAGGCGTCTCGATGCTAATCACACGTAAACTCTGGAACTTTCAAAGGGTACTTCACACCCTTGGTGCAACTCAATAAAAGTTCCCCGACCTACCCGACTCCACTCGAGAGGAAGCATGAGAGTCTCGCCCACATCCAGAGCGTCTCCACTCGAGAAGAAGCACGAGAGTCCCACCCA
>NW_017193781.1:0-9648 GCF_001704415.2 Capra hircus
ACCAAGAACGCCGGGGAATTCTTTCCCGAACACGCAGGGAAAGGATCCCTCCTCTAGAGCTATGAGGCGGAAACGGGGGCTCCTCTGTATGTGGGCGGGACTCTCGTCCTTCTTCTCGAGTGGAGTCGGGTATGTCGGGAACTTCTTGAGTTGCAGCAAAGGGTGTGAAGGATCCTTGGGAAATTCCAGCGTTTAGGTGTATTTAGCCTCGAGGAGCCTCATCGGAAAAAGGCCTCATCTCGCCTGGAGGGGGAGAACCTCTTGGATTTTCAAGAGTTGCAGCCGGTGCTCTCGACTTACCACGGGGACCTCAGGGAACCGCTCTGGTGCCTCAGGAAAGGCCAGTCCCCATGCCAGTTTGCTCGGGGGCCTCTCGGATTCTTCTCCCGTCGATGCCGGGGCCTAAGACCTAGTGTGGAGTCGGTGCCGGAACCTGAGGATTCCTCTCCAGTGCTGACATGTATCTTGGGTACTGCTGGAGTGTCCCAGGGGAGTCACTCCTCGTCTCCAGTGGGGGCATGCACGTGCGCTTTCCTTCCGAGCTGTAGCATCAGTGTCACGCTTCCCATCGCGTGGATCAAGGGATCACTGGGTTTCCCTAGAGGCTTTCCCACGAGCTTTCCCACGAGGCTTTCCACAGGGCTGTCCCACGTGCCACTCTGGTGTGAGTTGATCCTCGGCTTGAAATTCGAGGGAGTGCAGGGAAAACAGGTTTCCCTGGAATGGACTGAGACATCTGGGGGACTCAGGGAATGATGGCACGACCCTGGAGTTCCTCTCGCCTTTCATGTAGAGAGCGCCTCCTTTTGAGACAGAACTGGAACACCGGGAATTCCTTCCTGACCACGCAGGCAAACGATGCCTCCTCTAGAGCTATGAGGCGGAAACGGGTAACCTCTGGATGTGGACGGGACTCTCGTGCTTCCTCTCGAGTGGAGACGGGTATGTCGGGGAACTTCTTGAGTTGCAGCAAGGGTGTGAAGGACCCTTTGGAAGTTTCAGAAGTTAGGTGTGATTAGACTCGAGACGCCTCATTGGAAATGGCCTCATTTCGCCTGAAGGGGAGAACTTCCTGGATTTTCTCGAGTTGCGGCAGGTGCTCTCGACTTACGACTGGAAACTCAGGGACCCGTTCTGGTGGCCTCAGGAAAGGCCAGTCCCCTTGCGAGTTGTTCGGGGGCCTCTCGGGATTCCTCTCCCATCGTTGCCGGGCCTGAGACCTGGTGTGGAGTCTGTGCCGGAACCTGAGGATTCCTCTCCAGTGCTGACATGGATCTTGGGTACTTCTGGAGTCTCCCAGGGGAGTCATTCCTCGTCGCGAGTGGGGACATGCACGTGGGTTTCCTCCCGAAGTGTAGCAGCAGTGTCACGATTCCCTTCGCGTGGATGCAGGGATCTGTGGCTTTCCCTGGAGGCTTTCCCACTTTTCCCACAAGGCGTTCCACATTGCTGTCCCACGTGTCACCGTGGTGTGAGTCGATCCTCGGCTTGAAAGTCGAGGCAGTGCAGGGAAAACTGGTTTCCCTGTTATGTACTGAGCTTCTGGGGGACTCTGGGAATGGTGGCACGACCCTGCAGTTCCTCTTGCCTTTCCTGTGGAGAGTGCCTCCTCCTGAGATGCGACGGGAATGCCGGGAATTCTTTCCCGAACACGCAGGAAAGAATCCCTCCTCTGGAACTATGAAGTGGAAACGGGGGTCCTCTGTATGTAAGTGGGACTCTCGTGCTTCTTCTCGATTGGAAACGGGTATGTCGAGGAAATTCTTGAGTTGCAGCAAGGGTGTGAAGGACCCTTTGGAAATTCCAGAGTTTAGGGATGATTAGCCTCGAGACGCCTCAGCGGAAATGGGCCTCATATCGCCTGATGGGGAGAAACTCCTGGATTTTCTCGAGTTGCGGCAGGTACTGTGGACTTAAACGGGACCTCAGGGACCCGCTCTGGTGGCCTCAGGAAAGGCCAGTCCCCATGCGAGTTGCTCGGGGGCCTCTCGGATTCCTCTCACGTCGATGCCGGGGCCTAAGATCTTGTGTGGAGTCGGTGCCGGAAACTGAGGATTCATCTCCAGTGTTGACATGCATCTTGGGGTACTTCTGGAGTCTCCCAGTGGAGTCAGGCCTCATCTCGAGGGGCATGCACGTGCGCTTTCTTCCGGAGCTGTAACAGCAGTGTCACCCTTCCCTTCACGAGAATCAAGGTATCTGTGGCTTTCCCTCGAGGCGCGGCTTTCCCACGAGGCTTTCCCACAGGGCTCACCCACGTGACACCGTGGTGTGAGTCGATCCTCGGCTTGAAAGTCGACGCAGTGCAGGGAAAACAGGTTTCCCTGGAATGGACTGAGACATCTTCGGGACTCTGGGAATGCTGGCACGACCCTGGAGTTCCTCTCGCCTTTCCTGTGGAGAGCGCCTCCTCTTGAGATGCGACGGGAATGCCGGGAATTCTTTCCCGACCACGGAGGGAAAGGATACCTCCTCTAAAGCTAGGAAGCGTAAACGGGGCTCCTCTAGATGTGGGCGGAACTCTCGTGCTTCCTCTCGAGTGGTGACAGGTATGTCGGGAACTTCTGAGTTGCAGCAAGGGTGTGAAGGACCCTTTGGAAGTTCCAGAGGTTAGGTTTGATTAGCCTCGAGACGCCTCAGCGGAAATGGGCCTCATCTCGCCTGGAGGGGAGAACCTCCTGGATTTTCTCGAGTTGTGGCAGGTGCTCTCGACTTACGACGGGGCCCTCAGGGACCCGCTGTGGTGGCCACAGGAAAGGCCAGTCCCCATGCGAGTTGCACTGGGGCCTCTCGTGATTGTTCTCCCGTCGATGCCGGGGCCTAAGACCTTGTGTGGATTCGGTGCCGGAACCTGAGGATTCCTCTCCAGTGCTGACATGGATTTTGGGGTACTTCTGGAGTCCCCCAGGAGTGTCAGTCCTCGTCTCGAGTGGGGCCTTGCACGTGAGCTTTCCTCCCGAGCTGAAGCAGCAGTGTCACGCTTCCCTTCGCGTGGATCAAGGGACCTGTGGATTTCCCTCGAGGCTTTCCAACGACGCTTTCCCACAGGGCTGTCCCACGTGCCACCGTGTTGTGAGTCGATCCTCAGCTTGAAAGTCGAGGCAGTGCAGGGAAAACAGGTTTCCCTGGAATGGAGTGAGACATCTGGGGAACTCTAGAAATGTGGCACGACCCTGGAGTTCCTCTCGCCTTTCCTGTGGAGAGCGCCTCCTCTTGAGATGTGACGGGAATGCCGGGAATTCTTTCCCGACCACGCAGGTTAAGGATCCCTGCTCTCGAGCTACCAGGCGGAAACGGGGCTCCTCTGGATGTGGGCGGACTCTCGTGCTACCTCTCGAGTGGAGACGGGTATGTCGGGGAACTTCTTGAGTTGCAGCAAGGGTGTGAAGGACCCTTTGGAAGTTCCAGAGGTTAGGTTTGATTAGCCTCGAGACGTCTCACCGGAAATGGGCCTCATCTCGCCTGGAGGGGAGAACCTCCTGGATTTTCTAGAGTTGCGGCAGGTGCTCTCGACTTACGACAGGGACCTCACGGACCCGCTGTGGTGTCCTCAGGAAAGGCCAGTCCCCATGCGAGTTGCTCGGGGCCTCTCGGGATTCCTCTCCCGTCGATGCTGGGCCTAAGACCTTGTGTGGACTCAGTTCCAGAACCTGAGGATTCCTCTCCAATGCCGGCATGGATCTTGGGGTACTTCTAGAGCCTCCCGAGGGAGTCAGTACTCATCTCGAGGGGGCATGCACGTGCGCTTTCCTCCCGAGCTGTAGCAGCAGTGTCACGCTTCCCTTCGCGAGAATCAAGGGATCTGTGTCTTTCCCTCGAGGCTTTCCCACGAGGCTTTCCCACGAGGCTTTCCCACAGGGATGTCCCACTTGCCACCGTTGTGTGAGTTGATCCTCGGCTTGAAAGTCGAGGCAGTGCTGGGAAAACAGGTTTCCCTGGAATGGACTGAGACATCTGGGGGACTCTGGGAATGGGCCGATACTGGAGTTCCTCTCGCCTTTCCTGTGGAGAGCGCCTACTCTTGAGATGAGACGGGAACGCTAGGAATTCTTTCCCGACCACGCAGGGAAAGGATGCCTCCTCTCGAGCTAGCAGGTGGAACCGGGGCCACTCTGGACATGGGTGGGGACCCTCGGGTTCCTCTTGAGTGGAGACGGGTATGTCAGGGAACTTCTTGAGTTGCAGCAAGGGTGTGAAGGACCCTTTGGAAGTTCCAGAGTTTAAGTGTGATTACCCTCTTGTTGCCTCATCGGAATTGGGCCTCATGTCGCCTGGAGGGAGAACCTCCTGGATTTTCTCGAGTTGCGGCAGGTGCTCTCGACTTACGATGGGGTCCTCAGGGTCCCACTCTGTTGGCCTCAGGAAAGGCCAGTCCCCATGCGAGTTGCACGGGGGCCTCTCGAGATTGCTCTCCTGTCGATGCCGGGGCCTAAGATCTTGTGTGGAGTCGGTGCCGGAACCTGGGGATTCCTCTCCAGTGCTGACATGGATCTTGGGGTACTTCTGGAGTCTCCCCAGGGCAGTCAGTCCTCTACTCAAGTGGGGGCATGCACGTGCGCTTTCCTCCCGAGCTGTAACAGCAGAGTCACGCTTCCCTTCGCGTGGATCAACGGATCTGTGGCTTTCCATCGAGGCTTTCCCAAGAGGCTTTCCCACGAGGCTTTCCCACAGGGCTGTCCCACGTGCCACCGTGGTGTGAGTGGATCCTCGGCTTGAAAGTCGAGGCAGTGCAGGGAAAACAGGTTTCCCTGGAATGGACTGAGACATCCAGGGAACTCTGGGAATGGTGGCACGACCCTGGAGTTCCTCTCGCCTTTCCGGTGGAGAGCGCGTCCTCTTGAGATGCGACGGGAACGCCGGGAATTCTTTCCCGACCACGCAGGGAAAGTATCCCTCCTCTCGGGCTAGGAGCTGGAATCGGGGCTCCTCTGGATGTTGGCGGGACTCTCGTGCTTCTTCTCGAGTGCAGACGGGTATGTCGGGGGAACTTCTTGAGTTGCAGCAGGGGGTGTGAAGGACCCTTTGGAAGATCCAGAGGTACGGTGTGATTAGCCTCCAGATACCTGAGCGGAAATAGGTCTCAGCTCGCCTGGAGGGGAGAACCTCCTGGATTTTCTCGAGTTGCGGTAGGTGCTCTCGACTTACGACGGGAACCTCAGGGATCCACTGTGGTTTCGTCATGAAAGGCCAGTCCCCATGCGAGTTGCTCGGGGGCCTCTCGGGCTTCCTCTCCCGTCGATGCAGGGGCCTAAGATCTTGTGTGGATCCGGTGCAGGAACCTGAGGATTCCTCTCCAGTGCTGACATGGATCTTGGGGTACTTCTGGAGTCTCCCCAGGGGAGTCAGTCCTCGTCTCGAGTGGGGGCATGCACGTGCGCTTTCCTCCCGAGCTGTAGCAGCAGTGTTCCTCTTCCCTTCGCATGGATCAAGGGATCTGTGGCTTTCCCTCGAGGCTTTCCCACGAGGCTTTCCCACGAGGCTTTCCCACAAGGTTGTCCCACGTGCCACCGTGGTGTGAGTCGATCCTCGGCTTGAAAGTCGAGGCAGTGCAGGGAAAACAGGTTTCCCTGGAATGGACTGAGACATCTGCGGGACTCTGGGAATGGTGGCACGACCCTGGAGTTCCTCTCGCCTTTCCTGTGGAGAGCGCCACCTCTTAAGATGCGACGGGAACGCCGGGAATTCTTTCCCGACCACGCAGGGAAAGGATCCCTCCTCTCGAGCTAGGAGGCGGAAACGGGGCTCCTCTGCCTTGTGGGCGGGATTCTCGTGCTTCAGGTCGAGTGGGAGACGGGTATGTCGGGGGAACGTCTTGAGTTGCAGCAAGGGTGTGAAGGACCCTTTGGAAGTTGCAGATGTAAGGTGTGATTAGGCCTCGAAGTACCTCAGCGGAAATGGGCCTAATCTCGCCTGGAAAGGGGAGAACCTCCTGGATGTTCTCGAGTTGCGGCAGGTGCTCTCCACTTACGACTGGGACCTCAGGGACCCGCCTCTGGTGGCCTCAGGAAAGGCCAGTCCCCATGCGAGTTGCTCGGGGGCCTCTCGGGGGCTACTCGGATTTCCTCTCCTGTCGATGCTGGGGCCTAAGACCTTGTGTGGAGTCAGTGCCAGAACCTGAGGATTCCTCTCCAGTGCTGACATGGATCTTGGGATACTTCTGGAGTCTCCCCAGGGGAGTCAGTCCTCGTCTCAAGTGGGGGCATGCACGTGCACTTTCCTTCCGAGCTGGTAGCAGCAGTGTCGGCATTTCCCTACCCGTGGATAAAGGGATCTGTGGCTTTCCCTCGAGGCTTTCCCACGAGGCTTTCCCACAGGGCTGTCCCACGTGCCACTGTGGTGTGAGTCGATCCTCGGCTTGAAAGTCAAGGCAGTTCAGGGAATACAGGTTTCCCTGGAATGGACTGAGACATCTGGGGTACTCAGGGAACGGTTGGGACTACCCTGGAGTTCCTCTCGCCTTTCCTGTGGAGAGCGCCTCCCCTTGAGATGCGACCTGAACGTCGGGAATTCTTTCCCGAGCATCCAGGGAAAGGATCCCTCCTCTCAAGCTAGGAGGCGGAGACGGGGCTCCTCTGGATGTGGCGGGACTCTCGTGCTTCCACTCGAGTGGAGACGGGTATGTCGGGGAACTTCTTGAGTTGCAGCAACTGTGTGAAGGACCCTTTGGAAGTTCCAGAGGTTAGGTGTGATTAGCCTCGAGACGCCTCAGCGGAAATAGGCCTCATCTCGCCTGGAGGGGAGAACCTCCTGGATGTTCTCGAGTTGCGGCAGGTGCTCTCCACTTACGACTGGGACCTCAGGGACCCGCTCTGGTGGCCTCAGGAAAGGCCAGTCCCCATGCGAGTTGTTCGGGGGCCTCTCGGGGGCTACTCGGATTTCCTCTCCTGTCGATGCTGGGGCCTAAGACCTTGTGTGGAGTCAGTGCCGGAACCTGAGGATTCCTCTCCAGTGCTGACATGGATCTTGGGATACTTCTGGAGTCTCCCCAGGGGAGTCAGTCCTCGTCTCAAGTGGGGGCATGCACGTGCACTTTCCTTCCGAGCTGTAGCAGCAGTGTCGCATTTCCCTACGGTGGATCAAGGGATCTGTGGCTTTCCCTCGAGGCTTTCCCACGAGGCTTTCCCACAGGGCTGTCCCACGTGCCACCGTGGTGTGAGTCGATCCTCGGCTTGAAACTCGAGGCATTGCTGGGAAAAAAAGGTTTTCCTGGAATGGAATGAGACATCTGGGGGACTCTGGGAATGGTGGCACGACCCTGGAGTTCATCTCGCCTTTCCTGTGGAGAGCGCCTCCTCTTGAGATGCGACGGAAACGCCAGGAATTCTTTCCCGAACACGCAGGGAAAGGATCCCTCCTCTCGAGATAGGAGGCGGAAACGGGGCTCCTCTGTATGTGGGCGGTACTCTCGTGCTTCCTCTGGAGTGGAGACGGGTATGTCGGGGAACTTCTTGAGTTGCAGCAAGGGTGTGAGGGACCCTTTGAAAGTTCCAGAGTTTAGGTGTGATTTGCCTCGAGACACCTCAGCGGAAATGGGCCTCATCTCGCCTGAAGGGGAGACCTCCTGGATTTTCTCGAGTTGTGGCAGGTGCACTCGACTTACGACGGGGACCTCAGGGACCCGCCCTGGTGGCCTCAGGAAAGTCCAGTCCCCATTCGAGTTGCTCGGGGCCTATCGGGATTCCTCTCCCGTCGATGCCGGGGCCTAAGAACTTGTGTGGTGTCGGTGCCGGAACCTGAGTATTGCTCTCCAGTGCTGACATGGATCTTGGGGTACTTCTGGAGTCTCCCCAGTGGAATCAGTCCTCGTCTCGAGTGGGGCATGCACGTGCGCTTTCCTCCCGAGCTGTAGCAGGAGTGTCACGCTTCCCTTCACGTGGATCAAGGGATCTGTGGCTTTCCCTTCAGGCTTTCCCACGAGGCTTTCCAACGAGGCTTTCCCAGAGGGTTGTCCCACATGCCACCGTGGTGTGAGTCGATCCTCGGCTTGAAAGTCGAGGCATTGCAGGGAAAACAGGTTTCCCTGGACTGGACTGAGACATCTGGGGGACTCAGGGAATGGTGGCACGACCGTGGAATTCCTCTCGCCTTTCCTGTGGAGAGTGCCTCCTCCTTAGATGAGACGGGAACTCCGGGAATTCTTCCCTGTCCACGCAGGGAAAGGATCCCTCCTCTCGAGCTAGGAGGCGTAATCGGGCTCCTCTGGGTGTGGCGCGGACTCTCGTCCTTCCTCTCGAGTGCAGACGGGTATGTCGGGGAACTTCTTGAGTTGCAGCAAGGGTGTGAAGGACCCTTTGGAAGTTCCAGAGTTTAAGTGTGATTACCCTCTTGTTGCCTCAGCGGAATTGGGCCTCATGTCGCCTGGAGGGAGAACCTCCTGGATTTTCTCGAGTTGCGGCGCAGGTGCTCTCGATTTACGATGGGGTCCTCAGGGTCCCACTCTGTTGGCCTCAGGAAAGGCCAGTCCCCATGCGAGTTGCACGGGGGCCTCTCGAGATTGCTCTCCTGTCGATGCCGGGGCCTAAGATCTTGTGTGGAGTCGTGCCGGAACCTGGGGATTCCTCTCCAGTGCTGACATGGATCTTGGGGTACTTCTGGAGTCTCCCCAGGGCAGTCAGTCCTCTACTCAAGTGGGGGCATGCACGTGCGCTTTCCTCCCGAGCTGTAACAGCAGAGTCACGCTTCCCTTCGCGTGGATCAACGGATCTGTGGCTTTCCATCGAGGCTTTCCCAAGAGGCTTACCACGAGGCTTTCCCACAGGGCTGTCCCACGTGCCACCGTGGTGTGAGTGGATCCTCGGCTTGAAAGTCGAGGCAGTACAGGCAAAACAGGTTTCCCTGGAATGGACTGAGACATCAGGGAACTCTGGGAATGTGGCACGACCCTGGAGTTCCTCTCGCCTTTCCGGTGGAGAGCGCGCCTCTTGAGATGCGACGGGAACGCCGGGAATTCTTTTCCCGACCACGCAGGGAAAGTATCCCTCCTCTCGGCTAGGAGCTGGAATCGGGGCTCTCTGGATGTTGGCGGGACTCTCGTGCTTCTTCTCGAGTGCAGACGGGTATGTCGGGGAACTTCTTGAGTTGCAGCCAGGGGTGTGAAGGACCCTTTGGAAGATCCAGAGGTACGGTGTGATTAGCCTCCAGATACCTGAGGCGGAAATAGGTCTCAGCTCGCCTGGAGGGGAGAACCTCCTGGATTTCTCGAGTTGCGGTAGGTGCTCTCGACTTACGACGGGAAACCTCAGGATCCACTGTGGTTTCGTCATGAAAGGCCAGTCCCATGCGAGTTGCTCGGGGCCTCTCGCGGCTTCCTCTCCCGTCGATGCAGGGGCCTAAGATCTTGTGTGGATCCGGTGCAGGAACCTGAGGATTCCTCTCCAGTGCTGACATGGATCTTGGGTACTTCTGGAGTCTCCCCAGGGGAGTCAGTCCTCGTCTCGAGTGGGGCATGCACGTGCGCTTCCTCCCGAGCTGTAGCAGCAGTGTCCTCTCCCTTCGCCATGGATCAAGGATCTGTGGCTTTCCCTCGAGGCTTCCGAGGCTTTCCACGAGGCTTTCCCACAAGGTTGTCCCACGTGCCACCGTGGTGTGAGTCGATCCTCGCTTGAAAGAGGCACTGCAGCACTTGGCTGAAAGGTTCCCTGGAATGAC
>NW_017193782.1:0-9648 GCF_001704415.2 Capra hircus
GAGATTGACTCTCCAGGTGAGACTCCAGAAGAACCCCAATATCCATGTCAGCACTGCTGAGGAAACCTCAGGTTCCGGCCCCGAATCCACACAAGTTGTTCGGGCCCGGGCATCAACAGGAGAGTTATCAAGAGAAGCCCCCAGCATCTGGCATGGGGACTGGACTTTGATGAAGCCACCAGAGCGGTCCCTGAGGTCCCCGTCGTAAGTCGGAGCACCTGCCGCAACTCGAGAAAATCCAGGAGGTTCTCCCTCCAGGCGAGATGAGCCCATTTCCAATGAGGTGTCTCGAGGCTAATTACATCTAATCTCTGGAACTTCAAAAGGGTCCTTCACACCCTTGCTGCAACTCAAGAAATTCCCCGAAATTCCCATCTCCACTCGAGAGGAAAACACGAGGGTCCTGCCCACATCCAGAGTAGCCCCGTTTCATCCTCCTAGCTAGAGATGAGGATCCTTTCCCGCTTGGTCGGGAAAGAACTTCCGGCATTCCCGTCGCATCTCACGTGGAGGCGCTCTCCACAGGAAGGGAGAGGAACTCCATGGTCGTGCCACCATTCCAAGTGTCCCCAGATGTCTCAGTCCATTCCAGAGGATCTTGTTTTTACAGAGTGCTTAAACTTTCATGCCGAGGATCGCCTCACACCACCGGTGGCACGGGGGAAAGCCCTGTGGAAAGCCTCGTGGGAAATCCTCTAGGAAAAGAAAAGCCTAGAGGAAAAGCCACAGATCCATTGATCCACGCGACGGGAAGCATGACACTGCTGCTACAGCTCGGGAGGAAAGAGCATGCGCATGCCCCCACTCGAGACGAGGACTGATTCCCCTTGGGAGACTTCAGAAGTATCCCAAAAACATGTCAGCACTGGAGAGGAATACTCAGGTTCTGGCCCCCACTCCACCGAAGGTCTTGGGCCCCGGCATCTACCGGTGAGGAATCCCGAGAGGCCCTCTAGCAACTCGCATGGGGACTGGTCTTCCTAAGGCCAACAGAACGGGTCCCTGAGGTCCCCGTCGTAAGTCGAGAGCACCTGCCACAACTCGAGAAAATGAAGGAGATTCTCCCCTTCAGGCGAGATGAGGCCCATTTCCACTGAGACGTCTCGAGGCTAATCACACCTACCTCTGGAACTTCCAAAGGGTCCTTCACACCCTTGTTGCAACTCAAGAAGATCCAGGAGAGACCCGTCGCCACTACATAGGAATCACCAGGGTACCACCCACATCCAGAGGAGCCCAATTCCCCCTCCTAGCTCAATGTGAGGGATGCTTTCCCTGATTGGCCGGAAAGAATTCCTGTCGTACCTGTCGCATCTCAAGAGGAGGCACGCTCCACAAGAAAGGTGAGAGGAACTCCAGGGTCGTTCCACCATTCCAAGAGTCCCCCAGATGTCTCAGTCCTTTCCAGAGGAACTTGTTTACCCTGCACTGCCTCGACGTTCACGCGGAGGACCGACTCACACGATGGTGGCACGTGGGACAGCCCTGTGGGAAAAGCCTCGTGGGAAAGTCTCGTGGGAAAGCCTCGAGGGAAAACAAGAAACCCCTTGATCAACCCAACGGGAAAATTGACTCTGCTCCTAATGCTCGGGAGAAAAGCGCACGTGCATGCCCCATTGGAGACGAAGATGACTCCCCTGTGGAGACTCCAGTAGTACCCCAAGATCCATGTCAGCACTGGAGAGGAAACCTCAGGTTCAGGCACCGACTCCAAACAAGGTCTTAGGCCCCGTCATCGACCGGAGAGGAATCCCGAGAGGCCCCTTAGCAACTCGCAAGTGGACTGGCATTTCCTGAGCGGACCAGAGCGGTTACATAAGTCCTGGTCGTAACTGGAGAGCACCTGCTGAAACTCGAGAAAATCCAGGAGGTTCTCCCCTGCAGGCGAGATGAGGCCCATTTCTGCTGAGGCGTCTCGAGTCTAATCACACCTAACCTCTGGAACTTCCAAAGGGTCCTTCACACCCTTGCTGCAACTCAAGAAGTTCCCCGACATACCCGTCTCACACGAGAGGAAGCACCAGAGACCCGCCCACATCCAGAGGAGCCCCGTTTCCGCCTCCTAGCTCGAGAGGAGGGATCCTTTCCCTGCGTAGTCAGGAAAGAATTCCTGGCGTTCCTGGCGCATCTCAAGAGGAGGCGCTCTCCACAGGAAAGGCGAGAGGAACTCCAGGTCGTGCCACCATTCCCAGAGTCCCCCAGATGTCTCAGTCCATTCCAGGGAAACCTGATTTCCCTGCACTGCCTCGAATTTCTAGCCGAGGATGGACTCACACCACGATGGCACGTGGGACAGCCCTGTGGGAAAGCCTCGTGGGAAAGCCACGAGGGAAAGCCACAGATCCCTTGATCCAAGCGAAGGGAAGCGTGACAGTTCTGCTACAGCTCGGGAGGAAAGGAACGTGCATGCCCCCACTCGAGACGAGGACTGACTCCCCTGGGGAGACTCCAGAAGTACCGCAAGATGCATGTCAGCATTGGAGAGGAATCCTCAGGTTCCGCACCGATTCCACACAAGGCCTTAGGCCCCGACGTCGAAGGGAGAGGAATCCCGAGAGGCCCCCGAGCAACTCGCATGGGGACTGGCCTTTCCTGAGGCCACCAGAGCGGGTCCCTGACGTCCCCGTCGTAAGTCAAGAGCACCTGCCGCAACTCGAGAAAATCCAGAAGGTTCTCCCCTCCAGGCGAGATGAGGCCCATTTCCGCTGAGGCGTCTCGAGGCTAATCACACCTAACCCCTGGAACTTCCAAAGGGTCCTTCACACCCTTGCTACAACTCTAGAAGTTCCCCAACATACCTGACTCCACTCGAGAGGAAGCACGAGAGTCCCGCCCACATCCAGAGGAGCTCCGTTTCCGCCTCGTACCTCGCGGTCAGGTATCCTTTCCCTGTATGTTCCGGAAAGAATTCCCGGTGTTCCCGGTCGCATCTCATGAGGAGGCGCTCTCCACAGGAAAGGCGAGAGAAACTCCAGTGTCGTGCCATCATTCCAAGAGTCCCCCAGATATCTCAGTGTGCCGGGGTCCAGCCCCGCTGGATCCAGGGAATTCGATGGATGGACGGCGTTGACGTGGAAAGTCTTGTGTATTTATTAATGTAAGATGAGATTAAGAAATTATAGGGTAGTAAGAAGATTAACTGGAGGAAAAAGGCTGAATAGCTAGGTTTACGGAAGGCCAATAAAATTCCCGACAAGGAATTTTCTGGCGGACTCTGGGAATGGTGGCACGACCCTCGAGTTCCTCTTGCCTTTCCTGTGGAGAGCGCCTCCTCTTGAGATGCGCTGGGAACGCCGGAATTCTTTTCCGACCACGCAGGGAAAGGATCCCTCCTCTCGAGCTAGGAGGCGGAAACGGGGCTACTCTGGATGTGGGCGGGACTCTCGTGCTTCCTCTCGAGTGGAGACGGGTATGTCGGGGAACTTCTTGAGTTGCAGCAAGGGTGTGAAGGACCCTTTGGAAGTTCCAGAGGTTAGGTATGATTAGAATCGAGACGCCTCAGCGGAAATGGGCCTCATCTCGCCTGGAGGGGAGAACCTCCTGGATTTTCTCGAGTTGGGCAGGTGCTCTCGACTTACGACGGGGACCTCAGGGACCCGCTCTGGATGGCCTCAGGAAAGGCCAGTCCCCATGCGAGTTGCACGGGGCCTCTCGGATTCATCTCCCGTCGATGCCGGGCCTAAGACCTTGTGTGAGTTGCTGCCGGAACCTGAGGATTCCTCTCCAGTGCTGACATGGATCTTGGGGTACTTCCGGAGTGTCCCCAGGGGAGTCAGTCCTCGTCTCGAGTGTGGGCATGCACGTGTGATTTCCTCCCGAGCTGTAGCAGCAGTGTCACGCTTCCCTTTCATGGATCAAGGGATCTGTGGCTTTCCCTCGAGGGTTTCCCACGAGGCTTTCCCACGACGCTTTCCCACAGGGCTGTCCAAGTGCCACCATGGTGTGAGTCGATCCTCGGCTTGAAAGTCGAGGCAGTGCAGGGAAAACACGTTTCCCTGGAATGGACTGAGACATCTGGGGACTCAGGGAATGGTGGCACGACCCTGGAGTTCCTCTCGCCTTTCCTGTAGAGAGCGCCTCCTCTTGAGATGCGACGGAACGCCGGAATTCTTTCCCGACCACGCAGGGAAAGGATCCCTCCTCTCGAGCTATGCGGCGGAAACGGGGCTCCTCTGGATGTGGGCGGAACTCTCGTGCTTCCGCTCGAGTGGAGATGGGTATGTCAGGGAACTTCTTGAGTTGCAGCAAGGGTGTGAAGGACCCTTTGAAAGTTCCAGAGGTTAGGTGTGATTAGCCTCAAGACGCCTCAGCGGAAATGGGCCTCATCTCGCCTGGAGGGAGAACCTCCTGGATTTTCTCGATTGCGGCAGGTGCTCTCGACTTACGACGGGACCTCAGGGACCCGCTCTGGTGGCCTCAGGAAAGGCCAGTCCCCTTGCAGTTTCTGGGCCTCTCGGATTCCTCTCCCGTCGTTGCCGGGGCCTAAGACATTGTGTGGAGTCGGTTCCGGAACCTGAGGATTCCTCTCCAGTGCTGACATGGATCTTGGGGAACTTCTGGACTCTCCCAGGAGTCAGTCCTCGTCTCGAGTGGGGGCATACAGTGCGCTTTATTCTCGAGCTGTAGCAGCTTTGTAACGCTTCCCTTCGCCTGGATCAAGGGATCTGTGGCTTTCCCACGAGGCTTTCCCACAGGGCTATCCCACTTGCCACCGTGGTGTGAGTCGATCCTCGGCTTGAAAGTCGAGGCAGTGCAGGGAAACAGGTTTCCCTGGAATAGACTGAGACATCTGGGGGACTCAGGGAATGGTGGCACGACCCTGGAGTTCCTCTCGCCTTTCCTGTGGAGAGCGACTCCTCTTGAGATGCGACGGGAACGCGGGAATTCTTTCCCGACCACGCAGGGAAAGGATCCCTCTCTTGAGCTAGGAGGCAGAAACGGGCTCCTCTGGATGTGGGCGGGACTCTCGTGCTTCCTCTCGAGTGGAGACGGGTAGTCGGGGAACTTCTTGAGTTGCAGCAAGGGTGTGAAGGACCCTTTGGAAGTTCCAGAGGTTAGGTGTGATTAGCCTCGAGACGCCTCAGCGGAAATGGGCCTCATCTCGCCTGGAGGGGAAAACCTCCTGGATTTTCTCGAGTTGCGGCAGGTGCTCTCGACTTAAGACGGGGTCAGGGACCCGCTCTGGTGGCCTCAGGAAAGGCCAGTCCCCATGCGAGTTGCTCGGGGGCCTCTCGGGATTCCTCTCCCGTCGATGCCGGGGCCTAAGACCTTGTGTGGAGTCCAGAACCTGAGGATTCCTCTCCAGTGCTGACATGGATCTTGGGGTACTTCTGGAGTCTCCCCAGGGAGTCAGTCCTCGTCTCGAGTGGGGGCATGCACGTGCGATTTCCTCCCGAGCTGTAGCAGCAGTGTCACGCTTCCCTTCGCGTGGATCAAGGGATCTGTGGCTTTCCCTGGAGGCTTTCCCACGAGGCTTTCCCACAGGGCTGTCCCACGTGCCACCGTGGTGTGAGTCGATCCTCGGCTTGAAAGTCGAGGCAGTGCAGGGAAAACAGTTTCCCTGGAATGGACTGAGACATCTGGGGACTGGAATGTGGCACGACCCTGGAGTTCCTCTCGCCTTTCCTGTGGAGAGCGCCTCCTCTTGAGATGCGACGGGAACGCCGGGAATTCTTTCCCGACCCGCAGGGAAAGGATCCTCCTCTCGAGCTAGGAGGCAAAACGGGGCTCCTCTGGATGTGGGCGGGACTCTCGTGCTTCCTCTCGAGTGGAGACGGGTATGTCGGGGAACTTCTTGAGTTGCAGCAAGGGTGTGAAGGACCCTTTGGAAGTTCCAGAGGTTAGGTGTGATTAGCCTCGAGTCGCCTCAGCGGAAATGGGCCTCATCTCGCCTGGAGGGAGAACCTCCTGGATTTTCTCGAGTTGCGGCAGGTGCTCTCGACTTATGACGGGGACCTCAGGGACCCGCTCTGGTGGCCTCAGGAAAGGCCAGTCCCCATGCGAGTTGCTCGGGGGCCTCTCGGGATTCCTCTTCCGTCGATGCCGGGCCCTAAGATCTTGTGTGGAGTCGGTGCCGGAACCTGAGGATTCCTCTCCAGTGCTGACATGGATCTTGGGTATTTCTGGAGTCTCCCAGGGGAGTCAGTCCTCGTCTCGAGTGGGGCATGCACGTGCGCTTTCCTCCCGAGCTGTAGCAGCAGTGTCGCGCTTCCCTTCGCGTGGATCAAGGGATCTGTGGCTTTCCTGGAGGCTTTCCCTTTCCCAGGAGGCTTTCCCACGAGGCTTTCCCACAGGCTGTCCCACGTGCCACCGTGGTGTGAGTCGATCCTCGGCTTGAAAGTCGAGGCAGTGCAGGGAAAACAGGTTTCCCTGGAATGGACTGAGACATCTGGGGGACTCTGGAATGGTGGCACGACCTGGAGTTTCTCTCGCCTTTCCTGTGGAGAGCACCTCCACTTGAGATGCGACGGGAACCCGGGGAATTCTTTCCCCCACACGCAGGGAAAGGATCCCTCCTCTCGAGCTATGAGGCAGAAACGGGGATCCTCTGGATGTGGACGGTACTCTTGCTTCCTCTCGAGGGGAGACGGGTTATGGCGGGAACTTCTTGAGTTGCAGCAAGGGGTGTGAAAGACCCTTTGGAAGAGAATTATCCCTAAAATGGCTCATGGAGAACCTCCTCGAGCTTCGGCGATCTCGACTTACGACGGGACCTCAGGGATCCGCTCTGTGGCCTCAGGACAGGCCAGTTCCCATGCGAGTTACTCGGGGACTCTCGGGATTCCTTTCCGTCGATGCTGGGGCCTAAGACCTTGTGTGGAGTCGGTGCGGAACCTGAGGATTCCTCTCCACTGCTGACATGGATCTTGGGGTACTTCTGGAGTCTCCCCAGGGGAGTCAGTCCTCGTCTCGAGTGGGGCATGCACGTGCGCTTTCCCCCGAGCTGTAGCAGCAGTGTCACCCTTCCCTTCGCGTGGATAAAGGGATCTGTGGCTTTCCATCGAGGCTTTCCACGAGGCTTTCCCACGAGGCTTTCCCACAGGGCTGTCCCACGAGCCCGTGGTGTGAGTCGATCCTCGGCTTGAAAGTCGAGGCAGTGCAGGGAAAACAGTTTTCCCTGGAATGGACTGACATCTGGGGACTCTGGGAATGGTGGCACGACCTGGAGTTCCTCTCGCCTTTCCTGTGGAGAGCGCCTCCTCTTGAGATGCGACGGGAACGCCGGGAATTCTTTCCCGACCACGCAGGGAAAGGATCCCACCTCTCGAGCTAGGAGGCGGAAACGGGCGCCTCTGGATGTGGGCGGAGACTCTCGTGCTTCCTCTCGAGTGGAGACGGGTATGTCGGGGAACTTCTTGAGTTGCAGCAAGTGTGTGAAGGACCCTTTGGAAGTTTCAGATGTTAGATGTGATTAGCCTCGAGACCTCAGCGGAAATGGGCCTCATCTCGCCTGGAGGGGAGAACCTCCTGGATTTTCTCGAGTTGCGGCAGGTGCTCTCGACTTATGACGGGGACCTCAGGGACCGCTCTGGTGGCCTCAGGAAAGGCCAGTCCCCATGCGAGTTGCTCGGGGGCCTCTCGGGATTCCTCTTCCGTCGATGCGGGCCTAAGACCTGTGTGGAGTCGGTGCCGGAACCTGAGGATTCCTCTCCAGTGCTGACATGGATCTGGGGTACTTCTGGAGTCTCCCCAGGGGAGTCAGTCCTCGTCTCGAGTGGGGGCATGCACGTGCGCTTTCCTCCGAGCTGTAGCAGCAGTGTCGCTTCCCTTCGCGTGGATCAAGGATCTGTGGATCCGCTCTTTCGAGGCTTTTCCCACGAGGCTTTCCCACAGGGCTGTCCCACGTGCACCGTGGTGTGAGTCGATCCTCGGCTTGAAAGTCGAGGCAGTGCAGGGAAACAGGTTTCCCTGGAATGGACTGAGACATCTGGGGACTCTGGGAATGGTGGCATGACCTGGAGTTCCTCTCGCCTTTCCTGTGGAGAGCGCCTCCTCTTGAGATGCGACGGGAACGCCGGGAATTCTTTCCCGACCACGCAGGGAAAGGATCCCTCCTCTCGAGCTAGGAAGCGGAAAAGGGGCTCCTAAGGATGAGGGCGGGACTCTCGAGCTTCCTCTCGAGTGGAGACGGGTATGTCGGGGAACTTCTTGAGTTGCAGCAAGGTGTGAAGGACCCTTTTGAAAGTTCCAGAGATTAGGTGTGATAAGCCTCGAGACTCCTCAGCGGAAATGGGCCTCATCTCGCCTTGGAGGGGATAACCTCCTGGATTTTCTCGAGTTGCGGCAGGTGCTCTCGGCTTACGACGGGGACCTCAGGGACCCGCTCTAGTGCCCTCAGGAAAGGCCCGTCCCCCATGCGAGTTGTTCGTGCGCCTCTAGCGATTCCTCCCGTCTATGCCGGGGCCTGAGACCTTGTGTGGAGTCGGTGCCGGAACCTGAGGATTCCTCTCCAGTTCTGACATGGATCTTGGGTACTTCTGGAGTCTCCCAGGGGAGTCAGTCCTCGTCGCGAGTGTGGCGTGCCCGTGCGCTTTCCTCCCGAGCTTAGCAGCAGTGTCACGCTTCCCTTTGCGTGGATCCAGGGATCTGTGGCTTTCTCTGTAGGCTTTCCCAAAAGGCTTTCCCACTAGGCTTTTCACAGGGCTGTCCCACGTGCACCGAGGTCTGAGTCGATCCTCGGCTTGAAAGTCGAGGCATTGCGGGGAAAAAGGTTTCCCTGGAATCGACTGAGACATCTGGGGGCTCTGGAATGGTGGCACGACCCTGAGTTCCTCTCGCCTTTCCTGTGGAGAGCGCCTCTTCTTGAGATGCGACGGGAACGCCGGAAATTCTTTCCGAGCACGCAGGGAAAGGATCCCTCCTCTCGAGCTATGAGGCTGAAACGGGCTCTTCTGGTTGTGGGCGGGACTCTCGTGCTTCCTTTCGAGTGGAAACGGGTATGTCGGGGAACTTCTTGAGTTGCAGCAAGGGTGTGAAGGGCCCTTTGGAAGTTCCAGAGGTTAGGTGTGATTAGCCTCGAGATGCCTCAGCGCAAATGGGTCTCATCTCGCCTGGAGGGGAGAACCTCCTGGATTTTCTCGAGTTGCGCCAGGTGCTCTCAACTTACGACGGGACCTCAGGGACCCGCTTTGGTGGCCTCAGGAAAGGCCAGTCACCATGCGAGTTGCTCGGGAGCCTCTCGTGATGTCTCTCCCTCTCCAGTGCTGTCTTGGATCTTGACTGGCCTTTCCTGAGGCCACCAGAGCGGGTCCCTGCGGTCCCCGTCGTAAGTCGAGAGCACCTGCCGCAACTCGAGAAAATCAAGGATGTTCTCTCCCTCCAGGCAAAATGAAGCCTATTTCCGCTGACACATCTCAAGGCTAAGCACACTTAAACTCTGGAACTTCCAAAGGGTCCTTCACACCCTTGCTGCAAATCAAGAAGTTCCCGACATACCCGTCTCTCACTCAAGAGGAAGCACGAAGTTCCGCCCACATCCAGAGGAGCCCCGTTTCCGCCTCATAGCTCGAGAGGAGGGATCCTTTCCTGGGGAGGTCGGGAAAGAATTCCCGGCGTTCCCGTCCCATCTCAAGAGGAGGCGCTCTTCACAGGAAAGGCGAGAGGAACTCCAGGGACATGCCACCCATCTCCGAGTTCCCCCAGAGTGTC
>NW_017193783.1:0-20977 GCF_001704415.2 Capra hircus
CCAGGATTTTCTCGAGTTTCGGCAGGAGCTCTCGACTGCGACGGGGACCTCAGGGACCCAGCTCTGGTGGACCCTCAGGGAAGGAAAGGCCTGTCCCCATGGAGTTGCTCGGGCCTCTCGGGATTCCTCTCCCGTCGATGCCGGAGCCTAAGACCTTGTGTGGAGTCGGTGCCGGAACCTGAGGATTCCTGTCCAGTGCTGATATGGATCTTGGGGTACTCTTGGAGTCTCCCCAGGGGAGTCAGTCCTCGTCTCGAGTGGGGCATGCACGTGCGGTTTCCTCTCGAGCTGTAGCAGCAGTGTCACGCTTCCCTTCGCGTGGATCAAGGATCTGTGGCTTTCCCTCGAGGCTTTCTCACGAGGCTTTCCCACGAGGCTTTCACACAGGGCTGTCCACATCCGTGGTGTGAGTCTATCCTCGGCTTGAAAGTCGAGGCAGTGCAGGGAAAACAGGTTTCCCTGGAATGGACTGAGGTATATGGGGGCCTGGCAATGGTGGCACGACCCTGGAGTTCTCTCGCCTTTCCTGTGGAGAGCGCCTCCTCTTGAGATGCGACGGGAAAGACGGGAATTCTTTCAGGACCACACAGGGAAAGGATCACTGCTCTCGAACTTGAAGGCAAAAACAGGGCTCCTCTAGATGTGGGCGGGACACTCGTGCTTCCTCTCGAGTGGAGACGGGTATGTCGGGGAACTTCTTGAGTTGCAGCAAGGGTGTGAAGGTGCCTTTGTAAGTTCCAGAGGTTAGGTGTGATTAGCCTCGAGACGCCTCAGCGGAAATGGGCCTCATCTCGCCTGTAGGGGAGAACCTCCTGGATTTTCTCGAGTTGCGGCAGGTGCTCTTGACTTACGACGGGGACCTCAGGGACCCGCTCTGGTGACCTCAGGAAAGGCCAGTCCCCATGCGCGTTCGTGGTCTCTCGGGATTCCTCTCCCGTCGATGCCGGGCCTAAGACCTGTGTGTGGAGTCGGTGCCGGAAACTGAGGATTCCTCTCCAGTGCTGACATGGATCTTGGGGTATTCTGGAGTCTCCTCAGTGGAGTCAGTCATTGTCTCGAGTGGGGGCATGCACGTGCGCTTTCCTCCCGAGCTGTAGCAGCAGTGTCATGCTTCTCTTCGCGTGCATCAAGGAATCAGGGGCTTTCCCTCGAGGCTTTCCCACGAGGCTTTCCCACGAGGCTTTCCCACAGGGATGACCCACGTGCCACGTGGTGTGAGTCGGTCCTCGGCTTGAAAGTCGAGGCAGTGCAGGGAAAACAGGTTTCCCTGGAATGGACTGAGGTATCTGGGGACTCTGGGAATGTGGCACGACCCTGGAGTTCCTCTCGCCTTTCCTGTGGAGAGTGCCTCCTCTTGAGATGCGACGGGAACGCCGGGAGTTCTTTCCCGAACACGCAGGGAAAGGATCCCTCCTATCTAGCTAGGAGGCGGAAACGGGGCTCCTCTGGATGTGGGCGGGACTCTTATGCTTCCTCTCAAGCTGAGAAGGGTATGTTGGGCAACATCTTGAGTTGCAGCAAGGGTGTTAAGGACCCTTTGGATGTTCCAGAAGTTAGGTCTGATTAGCCTCGAGACGCCTCAGCACGAATGGGCCTCATCTCGCCTGGAGGGGAGAACCTCCTGAATTTTCTCGAGTTGCAGCAGGTGCTCTCGACTTACGACGGGGACCTCAGGGACCCGCTCTGGTGGCCTCAGGAAAGGCCAGGCCCCATGCGAGTTGCTCGGGGGGCCTCTCGGAATTCCTCTCCCTCGATGCCAGGGCCTAAGACCTTGTGTGAGTCGGTGCCAGAACCTGAGGTTTCCTCTCCAGTGCTGACATGGATCTTGGGGTACTTCTGGAGTCTCCTCAGCGGAGTCAGTCTTTGTCTCGAGTGGGGGCATGCACGTGCGCTTTCCTCCCGAGCTGTAGCAGAAGTGTCACGCTACCCTTCGCGTGGATCAAGGGATCAGGGGCTTTCCCTCGAGGCTTTCCCACAAGGCTTTCCCACGAGGCTTTCCCACTGGGGTGTCCCACGTGCCAGCGTGGTGTGAGTCGATTTCCGGCTTGAAAGTCGAGGCAGTGCAGGGAAAACAGGTTTCCCTGGAATGGACTGAGACATCTGGGGGACTCTGGGAATGTGGCACGACCCTTGAGTTCCTCTCGCCTTTCCTGTGGAGAGCGCTCCTCTTGAGATGCGACGGGAACGCCGGGAATTCTTTCCCGACCACGCAGGGAAAGGATCCCTCCTCTCGAGCTAGGAGGCGGAAACGGGGTTCCTCTGGATGTGGGCGGGACTCTTGTGCTTCCTGTCGAGTGGAGACGGGTATGTCGGGGAACTTCTTGAATTGCAGCAAGGGTGTGAAGGACCCTTTGGAAGTTCCAGGGGTTAGGTGTGATTAGCCTCGAGACGCCTCAGCGGAAATGGGACTCATCTAGCCTGGAGGGGAGAACATCGTAGATTTTCTCGAGTTGCGGCAGGTTCTTTCGACTTTTGATGGGTACCTCAGGTACCCGCTCTGGTGGCCCTGGAAAGGCCAGTCCCCATGCGAGTTGCTTCGGGGCCTCTCGGGATTCCTCTCACGTTGATGCCGGGGCCTAAGCCTTGTGTGGAGTCTGTGCCAGAACGTGAGGATTTCTGTCCAGTGCTGACATGGATCTTCGGGTACTTCTGGCGTCTCCCCAAGGGAGTCAGTCCTCGGTCTCGAGTGGGGCATGCACGTGTGCTTTCCTACCGAGCTGTAGGAGCAGTGTCACGCTTCTCGTCAAGTGGATCAAGGGATCAGTGGGCTTTCCTTCGAGGCTTTCCCACAGGGCTGTCCCACGTGCCACCGTGGTGTGAGTCGATCCTCGGCTTGAAAGTCGAGGCAGTGCAGGGAAAACAGGTTTCCCTGGAATGGACTGAGACATCTGGGGGACTCTGGGAATGGTGGCACGACCCTGGAGTTCCTCTCGCCTTTCCTGTGGATAGCGCCTCCTCTTGAGATGCGACGGGAACCCCGGGAGATCTTTCCCCACCACGCAGGGAAAGGATCCCTCCTCTCTGAGCTAGAAGGGGGAAACAGGGCTCCTCTGGATGTGGGCGGGACTCTCGTGCTTCCTCTCGAGTGGAGACCGGTATGTCGGGGAACTTCATGAGTTGCAGCAAGGGTGTGAAGGACCCTTTGGAAGTTCCAGACGGTTAGGTTTCATTAGCCTCCAGACGCCTGAGCGGAAATGGGCCTCATCTCGACTGGAGGGGAGAACCTCCTGGATTTTCTGGAGTTGCGGCAGGTGCTCTCGACTTACGACGGGGACATCCGGGGACCCGCTCTGGTGGCCTCAGGAAAGGCCAGTCCCCATGCGAGTTGCTCGGGGGCCTCTCGGGATTCCTCTCCCGTCGATGCCGGGGCCTAAGACCTTGTGTGGAGTCGGTGCCGGAACCTGAGGATTCCTCTCCAGTGCCGACATGGATCTTGGGGTACTTCTGGAGTCTCCCCAGTGGAGTCAGTCCGCGTCTCGAGGGGGGGCATGCACGTGTGCTTTCCTCCCGAGCTGTAACAGCAGTTTCACGCTTCCATAGACGTGGATCAAGAGATCTGTGGCTTTCGCTTGAGGCTTTCCCATGAGGCTTTCCCACGAGGCTTTCCCACAGAGCTGTCCCACGAGCCACCGTGGTTTGAGTCGATCCTCGGCTTGAACGTCGAGGCAGTGCAGGGAAAACAGGTTTCCCTGGAATGGACTGAGACATCTGGTGGACTCTGGGAATGGTGGCACGACCCTGGAGTTCCTCTCGCCTTTCCTGTGAAGAGCGGCCTCCTCTTGAGATGCGACAGGAACGCCGGAATTCTTTCCCGACCACGCAGGGAAAGGATCCCTCCTCTCGAGCTAGGAGGCGGAAACGGGGATCCTCTGGATGTGGGCAGAACTCTCGTGCTTCCTGTCGAGTGGAGAAGGGTATGTCGGGGAACTTCTTGAGTTACAGCAAGGGTGTGAAGGACCCTTTGGAAGTTCCAGAGCTTCGGTGTGATTAGCCTGGAGACGCCTCAGCGGAAATGGGCCTCATATCGCCTGGAGGGGAGAACCTCCAGCAAAGACATTCCTTGCTGATAGATGATTCAGCAAGGGCCTTTGAGACTGTTGTTTTCTTTCCTAGGTTCAAAGATTCCTTCAGTTCCTAATATAGATATCCTAGAAATTATCTGACATCCGTGAAAATCTGATATGTCCTGGTCAAATGCTGTCAGTTATAATTCCAGTTATCATATTAAAGCATTTCAAGTCGCAGCAGTGACCAGATTACATTGTCAATTTCTATTTAATCAGGTTTTAACCATGTCCTCTATGGTTTCACACTGATGCCTTTGCAGAAATACTGCTACTTCAAGATATATGGAATATACTTTTTTTAAGCTTACCGATAATTGTTTGTTTGTTTGTTTGTCTTCTGGTAAGCTGGTACCAGATGGAATTTAGTCTCCTCTCTAGGTTAAGAGAAAGTTTTCTTAGAATGCAATTTTTGATAACAGACTATGAATTTCTTTACCTTTCATTGATTTATAATTGTTTTCATCATCTGTTTTTTTACTTCGGTAAAGTAAATAAGCCTTATTTAAGATTTTGGTACATGTTGGATGGACTAAGCTTTCCCCACTCTTGCAAGTTCCCTTAACCCTTCAGATTCTTCTCATGGGACCAAGATCTCACTTTCCTCCAGAGGGACAATCCAAGCTTTTTATTAGTTGATCTGCCCCTGACATCAGAGTCCATTTGAGCATGAGTTGGCCTATAATTTAGGCATGAAACTATGACTACATAAAGAAAAGGTGACTTTATGATTCAGGGATGGCCATGATATGCCTTGCACTTCAGAGAAAATGGGTTAAAATGATTTTTTTTTTCTTCAAAACTGCACAGCCAGTTCTTTCAGCATATGCAATTGAAAACATCTAGTCATTAGGTCAGTTTTCATTCCAATCCCAAAGAAAGGCAATGACAAAGAATATTCAAGCTGCTGCACAATTGCACTCATCTCACACACTAGTAAAGTAATGCTCAAAATTCTCCAAGTTCACATGAACTGTGAACTTCCAAATGTTCAAGAGGGATTTTAAAAATGCAGAGAAACCAGAGATCAAACTGCCAACATCCACTGGATCATTGAAAAAGCAAGAGAGTTCCAGAAAAAAAGACATCTATTTCTGCTTTATTGACTATGCCAAAGCCTTTGACTGTGTGGATCACAATAAACTGGGAAAAAATTCTGAAAGAGATGGGAATACCAGACCACCTGACCTGTCTCTTGAGAAACCTGTATGCAGGTCAGGAAGAAACAGTTCGAACTGGACATGGAACAACAGACTGGTTCTAAATAGGAAAAGGAATATGTCAAGGCTGTATATTGTCACCCTGCTTATTTAACTTATATGCAGAGTACATCATGAGAAACACTGGGATGGAGGAAGCACACGCTGGAATCCAGATTGCTGGGAGAAATATCAGTAATCTCAGATATGCAGATGACACCACCCTTATGGCAGAAAGTGAAGAAGAACTAAAAAGTCTCCTGATGAAAGTGAAAGAGGAGAGTGAAAAAGTTAGCTTAAAGCTCAGCATTCAGAAAACTAAAATCATTGCATCCAGTCTCATCACTTCATGGCAAATAGATGGGAAAACATTGGAAACAGCAGTCAGACTATTTTGGGGGGCTTGGAAATCACTGCAGGTGATGGCTGCCTCCATGAACTTAAAACATATTTATGACTTGGAAGAAAAGTGATGACCAAAATAGACAGCATATTAAAAAGCCGAGATGTTGCTTTGCCAACAAAGATCCATCCAGTCAAGGCTATGGTTTTTCCATATGTCATGGATGGATATGAAAGATGTACTATAAAGAAAGTGACAGCTGAAAATTGGATGCTTTTGAACTGTGGTGTTGGAGAAGATGCTTGTAGGTCGCTTAGACTACAAGGAGACACAACCACTCCATCCTAAAGGAAATCAGGTCTGAATATACATTGGAAGGACTAATACTGAACCTGAAACTCCAATACTTTGGCCACTTGATGTGAAAAGCTGACTCACTTGGAAGTTGCTTTGATTTGCCTGTGAGTGTGGGAGCCCTCCCTGGGCAAAGGGCCTCAGGGGTCATTGCCACTGAATCACGACCTCCAAGCAAGCGCATTCCAGCTGTGTGACATTCAGGAAGCAGGAGACTGGGAAAACTATCTTCCTTAGAGGAAGGAAAGTCATCCACAGAGAGTGTGTTTTCAGGCCTCTCTTTGCAGCAAGTGTTTTGCTTCTCAGACATCAGAGCTGCAGGCTTGCTCTGAGGGCCTCAATTGCAGAGTCAGGGCTGTGTGTCTCACTGCACTTTCCAAGCATTGCAGACACATTCCTAGGTTGGAGCAGTGCTTCCCATGAGAAAGAAGCCTCGGGAGTGTGTCTGAGCGGGCTGAGTGCCATGCTAGGGTCACCTAGTCGAGGGCACCTTGCACATCCAATGGGCCCCAGGCGAGTAGCTATGGACCGGCCCTTCGGTTGAGACATCCCAAAGCAGGGAACAAAGCTAGCTCTGTCAGAAGGAGGAAAACAGCAATGGGATGGATTTTCAAGCAGTTGCTAAGTCACACCACGTTAGGGCTCCCCGGGAAAGAAATGCAAATTTTGGCCTCTAGGCCCAGTATCCAGATGTGTGCACAGGATATTTTCCCCACAGGATCCAAGAATGTTCCAGACAGACCTAAGCTCACTAGCTCTCTCCTGCAGAGGAAATGAAATATTGTTGCTGAACCACGAAAAGATGCTGGGATTCTTGGCTTATGGAGGAGAAGAATTCAATCCAGGGCCCAAGACGAGGCTTGATTGCTCAGAGCTTTTGTGCAATAGAGTTTTATTAAAGTATAAAGGAGATAGAGAAAGCTTCTGACAGAGACATCACAAGGGGCAGAAAGCGTACCCCCTTGCTAGTGTTAGTAATGGAGTTATATACTCTCCAATAAGTTATGACAACGAACAAAAGAATGTCTGGAGGTTGTAAAGACTCACTAGACGTACTCCCATAATTGACATTTTAAGATAACAGGATTAGCCAGAAGGTTTTTTCCAGAGACCGTCCTCAAGAAGGATGCATGATTGTTATATAATCCTAAGGAAAGTAGAGGGAAAAACAGTTTGTCCTTCTTTCCTCCTTGAGAATTCTAGACCCCTCTCTCCTTGGGGACCCTTGAACTTCTTATAAACCTGCCTTGGCAATGACTCTCTCAGAAACATGATTGAACAGCCGTTTGGAGCTTCCTTTGACTTTCCCTGGGAGGGAGGGAGGCCTCCCTGAGCTCAGGGCCTCAGGGGCCATGGCCAAAGAAAAATAATCTCCCAGCAAGTGCTTTTCAGCCCTGTGTGACTCTCAGCCCACAGGAGGCTGAGAAAACTCTCTTCCTTGGAGGAAGGAAAGGCAGCCCAAGAGTGTGTTTTCAGGCCTGTATCTTGCAGCAAGTGTTTGGCTTGTTAGACAGAAGACCTGCAGGCCTGTTCCAACAGACTCAATTCCAGAATCAGGGCCTTGTGTCACCCTGCAGTTTCCTGGCCTTGCAAACACATTCCTAAGTGAGAGCAGCCCTGCCCATGGGGAAGCAGGCTGCGGGAGTGTGTCTGAGGGGGCCAGGTGTCATGCTGGGGTAACCTGGTCGAGGGCACCTTGCACCTCCAATGGACCCCAGGCAAGGAGTTGCAGGCCACCACCTTGCTTCTGAAATCCCAAAATGGGGAGCAAAGCTCGCTCTGTCAGAGGGAAGAAAACAGCAACAGGATGGATTTTCAAGCAGTTGCTAGGCTGTACTGCGTTAGGGCTCCAAGGAAGGAAAATGCGAATTTTAGCCCCTACGACTGGTATCCAGGTGGGCTCCCAGGATGATTTCCCCGCAGGATCCAAGAACGTTCCAGACAGACCTGGGCTCACTAGCTCCCTCCTGCAGAGGAAACATGATAGAACAGCTGTTTGGAGGTTGCTTTGACTTCCCCTGGGAGGGTAGGATCCCTCCCTGGGTGCAGGGCCTCAGGGGCCATTGCCGCTGAGAAATGCCCTCTAAGCCAGACCTTTGCAGCCTTGTATGACTCAGCACGGAGGTAGACTGGAAAAGCTCTCTTCCTTGGAGGAAGGAAAGGCAGCCCCAGAGAGTGTGTTTTCACACCTGTATCTTGCAGCAAGTGTTTGGCGTCTCAGACTGTCAGACCTCCAGGCCTGCTCCAACGGCCTCAGTTCCAGAGTCAGGGCCGTGTGTCTCCCTGCATTTTCTGAGCCTTGGGAACACATTCCTAGGTCAGAACAGTCCTGCCCATGGGGAAGGAGGCTGCGGGAGTGTGTCTGAGGGGGTCGGGTGCCATGCTGGGGTCCAATAGACCCGGTACCTCCAATAGACCCCAGGACAACAGCGGTGGGGCTCCCCCTGGCTTCCGAAATGCCAAAGCGAGAAGCAAAGCTAGCTCTATCAGAAGGAAGAAAAGAGCAATCGGATGGATGTTCAGGCTGTTGCTGGGCCGCACCACTTCAGGGTCCCCCCCGAGAGGAACAGGCGCCCTGTGGCCCCTAGGTCCGATATGCAGGTTAACACACAGGGTGTGTCCCCATAGGAGCCAAGAATTTTCCTGACAGACCTAGGCTCACTAGAGCTCTCGTACAGGGCAAAAGGGGTAGAACAGACTGTGGATGTGACTCTGCCTTTCCCAGCGAGCATGGGGCCCTCCCTATGGCCCCGGGCTCCAGGGAAAATTGTCCCTGAAAAATGACCTCCAAGAAGCGCTTTTCCAGCAGGCTGGGATGCAGAGTTCACAGGATGCGGGGAAAGTGATCGTCCTTCAGGGAAGAAGAGGCAGCCACCCAGTGTGTGTTTGCAAGCCTGTATTTGGAAGAAACTGGTTAGCTCCTTCAAGGGGAGACCTCCAGGTCTGCTCAGAGGACCGAAATTCCAGAGGCAGCACCATGCATCTCCCCTGTCCTTTCTGAGCCTTGGAAAGACATTCCTAGCTTATAGCGGTATTGCTCATGAAGAAGCAGGATGCAGGAATGTGTCAGACATGACTGGGTGCCTTCCTGGGTTCAGCTCCGTGAGGGGCCTTTCCACTCAAAGTAGGTCCCATGCCTCCTTGGGGAGGAAGTGGGGCCCGCTTGCCTCCAAATTGCCAAAGGCTGGAACAAAGCTAGTTCTATCAGAGGTAAGAAAAGAGCAATTGGATGGATGTGGAAGCTGTTGCTGGGCCGCACTGCTTCAGGCCCCCCACCCCTCCGCCCCCGAGAGAAACAGGCGCCCTGTGGCCCCTAGGTCCTGGATGCAGTTTCACACATAGAATGTGTCCCCATAGGAGCCAAGAATTTTCCTGACAGACCTAGGCTCACTAGAGCTCTCCTACAGAGCAAAGGGGATGGGACAGATGTGTGGCTGTGGCTCTGCTTTTCCCTGGGAGTGTGGAGCCGCTCCCTAGGGCCCTGGGCTCCAGGGGAAGTTGCCCCTGAATAATGACCTCCAAGAAGCGCTTTTCCAACTGGCTGAGACGTGGAGTTCTCAGGATGCAGAGAAAGCGAGTGTCCTTCGGGGAAGCAGAGGCAGTCACCTGTTATCATGACTTACTAGAATAGTAGGTACCTTCTCCGGTTGGGCAGAGGCCTTCCCTACCTGATCTGAAAAAGAAAATGAAGTAGCTCGCTGATTTGAGAAATAATTCCCAGACTTGGGTTTCCAACCAGTATAGAATCCGACAATGGCCCTGTCTTTGTAGCCACGTTAATTAACAGGTATGTGAAGCTCTAAATATCAGTGGAAATTACATACAGCATATAGGCCTCAGGGGAAATGGGCCTCATCTCGCCTGGAGGGGAGAACATCCTGGATTTTGCCCAGTTGCGGCAGGTGCTCTCGAGTTACGACGGGGACCTCAGGGACCCGCTCTGGTGGCCTCAGGAAAGGCCAGTCCCCATGCGAGTTACCAGGGGGCCTCTAGGGATTCCTCTCCCATCGATGCCGGTGCCTAAGACCTTGTGTGGAGTCGGGGCCAGACCCTGAGGATGCCTCTCCAGTGCTGATATGAGTCTTTCCGTACTTCTGGAGTCTCGCCACGGGATTCAGTCCTCATCTCATGTGGGGGCATGCACCTGCGATTTCCTCACGAGCTGTAGCAGCAGTGTCACGCTTTCTGACGTGTGGATCAAGGGATCTGTCGCTTTCCATTGAGGCTTTCACACGAGGCTTTCCAACAGGGCTGTCCCACGTGCCACGGTGGTGTGAGTCGATCCTCGGCGTGAACGTCGAGGCAGTGCAGGGAAAACAGGTTCTTCTGGAATGGACTTAGACATCTGGGGGACTCTTGGAATGCTGGCAAGGCCCTGGAGTCCCTCTCGCCTTTCCTGTGGAGATCTCCTCCTCTTGAGATGCGACGGGAACACGGGGAATTCTTTCCCAACCACGCAGGGAAAGAATCCCTCCTCTCAAGCTAGGAGGCGGAAACGGGGCTCCTCTGGATGTGGGCGGGACTGTTCTGCTTCCTCTCGAGTGGAGACGGGTATGTCGGGGAACTTCTTGAGTTGCAGCAAGGGTGTGAAGGACCCTTTGGAAGTTCCAGAGGTTAGGTGTGATTAGCCTCGAGACGCCTCAGCGGAAATGGGCCTCATCTCGCCTGGAGGGCAGAACCTCCTGGATTTTCTCGAGTTACAGCAGGTGCTCTCGACATACGACGGGGACCTCAGGGACCCGGTGTGGTGGCCTCAGGAAAGGCCAGTCCCCATACAAGTTGCTCGGTGGCCTCTCGGGATTCCTCTCCCGTCGATACCGGGGCCTAAGACCTTGTGTGGAGTCGGTGCCGGAACCTGAGGATTCCTCTCCAGTGCTGACATGGATCTTGGGGAACTTCTGGAGTCTCCCCAGGGGAGTCAGTCCTCGTCTCGAGTGGAGGCATGCAGGTGCCCTTTCCTCCCAAGCTGTAGCAGCAGTGTCACGCTTCCCTTCGCGTGGATCAAGGGATCTGTGGCTTTCCCTCGAGGCTTTCCTACGAGACTTTCCCACAGGGCTGTCTCACGTGCCACCGTGGTGTGAGTCGATCCTCGGCTTGAAAGTCGAGGCAGTGCAGGGAAAACAGTTTTCCCTGGAATGGACTGAGACATCTGGGTGACTCTGCTAATTGTGGCACGACCCTGGAGTCCCTCTAGCCTTTCCTGTGGAGAGCACCTCCTCTTGAGATGCGACGGGAACGCAGGAAACTCTTTCCCGACCACGCAGGGAAAAGGATCCCTCCTCTCGAGCTAGGAGGCGGAAACGGGGCTCCTCTGGATGTGGGCGGGACTCTCGTGCTTCCTCTCGAGTGGAGACGGGTATGTCGGAGAAATTCTTGAGTTGCAACAAGGGTGTGAAGGACCCTTTGGAAGTTCCAGACGTTAGGTGTGATTAGCCTCGAGACGCCTCAGCGGAAATGGGCCTCATCTCGCCTGGAGGGGAGAACCTCCTGGATTTTCTTGAGTTGCGGCAGGTGATCTCGACTTACGACGGGGACCTCAGGGACCCGCTCTGGTGGCCTCAGGAAAGGCCAGTCCCCAATCGAGTTGCTCGGGGGCCACTTGGGATTCCTCTCCCGTCGATGCCGGGGCCTGAGACCTTGTGTGGAGTCGGTCCCGGAACCTGAGGATTCCTTTCCAGTGCTGACATGGATCTTGGGGTAGTTTTGGAGTCTCCCCAGGGGAGTCAGTCCTCTTCTCGATTGGGGGCATGCACGGGCGCATTCCTCCCGAGCTGTAGCAGCAGTGTCACGCTTCCCTTCGCGTGGATCAATGGATCTGTGTCTTTCCGAGGCTTTCCCACGAGGCTTTCCCACGAGGCTTTCCCACAGGGCTGTCCCACGTGCCACCTTGGTGTGAGTCGATCCTCGGCTTGAAAGTGGAGGCAGTGCAGGGAAAACAGGTTTCCCTGGAATGGACGGATACATCTCGGGGACTCTGGGAATGGTGGCACGACCCTGGAGTTCCTCTCGCCTTTCCAGTTGAGAGCTCCTCCTCTTGAGATGCGACGGGAACGCTGGCATTTCTTTCTCGACCACGCAGGGAAAGGATCCCTCCTCTCGAGATAGGAGGAGGAAACGGGGCTCCTCTGGATGTGAGCGGGACTCTCGTGCTTCCTCTCGAGTGCAGACGGGTATGTCGGGGAACTTCTTGAGTTGCAGCAAGGCTGTGAAGGACCCTTTGGAAGTTCCAGAGGTTAGGTGTGATTAGCCTTGAGACGCCTCAGCGGAAATGGGCCTCATCTCGCCTGGAGGGGACAACCTCCTGGATTTTCTCGAGTTGCGGCAGGTGTTCTCGTCTTACGACGGGGACTTCAGGGACCCGCTCTTGTGGCCTCAGGAAAGGCCAGTCCCCATGCGAGTTGCTCCAGGGCCTCTCGGGATTCCTCTCCCGTCGATGCCGGGGCCTAAGACCTTGTGTGGATTCGGTGCCGGAACCTGAGGATTCCTCTCCAGTGCTGACATGGATCTTGGGGTACTTCTGGAGTCTCCCCAGGGGAGTCAGGCCTCGTCTATAGTGGGGGCATGCACGTGCACTTTCCTCCCGAGCTGTAGCAGCAGTGTCACGCTTCACTTCGCGTGGATCAAGGGATCTGTGGCTTTCCCTCGAGGCTTTCCCACGAGGCTTTCCCACGAGGCTTTCCCACGCGGCTTTCCGACAGGGCTGTCCCACGTGCCACCGTGGTGAGAGTCGATCCTCGGCTTGAAAGTCGAGGCAGTGCAGGAAAAAAAGGTTTCCCTGGAATGGACTGAGACATCTGGGGGACTCTGGAAATGGTGGCACGACCCTGGAGTTCCTCTCCTTTCCTGTGGAGAGCGCCTCCTCTTGAGATGCGACGGGACGGCCGGGAATTCTTTCCCGACCACGCAGGGAAAGGATCCCTCCTCTCGAGTAGGAGGCGGAAACGGGGCTCCTCTGGATGTGGGCAGGACTCTCGGGCTTCCTCTCGAGTGGAGACGGGTATGTCGGGGAACTTCTTGAGTTGAAGCAAGGATGTGAAGGACCCTTTGGAAGTTCCAGAGTTTAGGTGTGATTAGCCTTGAGAAGCCTGAGCGGAAATGGGCCTCATCTCGCCTGGAGGGGAGAACCTCCTGGATTTTCTCGAGTTGTGGCAGGTGCTCTCGAGTTACGTCGGGAATTCAGGGACCCACTCTCGTGGCCTCAGGAAAGGCCAGTCCCCATTCGAGTTGCTCGGTGGCCTCTCGGGATTCTTCTCCCGTCGATGCCAGGACCTAAGACCTTGTGTGGATTCGGTGCCGGAACCTGAGGATTCCTCTCCAGTGCTGACATGGATCTTGGGGTACTTCTGGAGTCTCCCCAGGGGAGTCAGTCCTCGTCTCGAGTGGGGACATGCACGTGCGCTTTCCGCGGGAGCTGTAGCAGCAGTGTCACCCTTCTCTTTGCGTGGATCAAGGCATCTGTGGCTTTCCCTCGAGGCTTTCCCACGAGGCTTTCCCACGAGGATTTCCCACAGGGCTGTCCCACGTGCCACCGTGGTGTGTGTCGATCCTCGGCTTGAAACTCGAGGCAGTGCAGCGAAAACGGGTTTCCCTGGAATGGACTGAGACATCTGGGGGACTCTGGGAATGGTGGCACGACCCTGGAGTTCCTCTCGACTTTCCTGTGGAGAGGGCCTCCTCTGAGATGCGACCGGAACGCCGGGAATTCTTTCCCGACCACGCAGGGAAAGGATCCCTCCTCTCGAGCAAGGAGGCGGAAACGGGGCTCCTCTGGATGTGGGCGGGACTCTCGTGCTTCCTCTCGAGTGGAGACTGGTATGTCGGGGAACTTCTTGAGTTGCAGCAATGGTGTGAAAGACCCTTTGGAAGTTCCAGAGGTTAGGTGTAATTAGCCTCGAGACGCCTCAGTGGAAATGGGACTCATCTCGTCTGGAGGGTAGAACCTCCTCTATCTTCTCGAGTTGGGGCCGATGCTCTCGACTTACGATGGGGACCTCAGGGACCCGCTCTGGTGGCCTCAGGAAAGGCCAGTCCCCATGCGACTTGCTCGGGGGCCTCTTGGGATTCCTCTCCAGACGATGCCGGGGCCTAAGACCTTGTTTGGAGTCGGTCCCGGAACCTGAAGATTCCTCTCCAGTGCCGACATGGATCTTGGGGTACTTCTGGAGTCTCCCTAGGGGAGTCAGTCCTCGTCTCGTGTGGGGGCATGCACATGCGCTTTCCTCCCGAGCTGTAGCAGCAGTGTCATGCTTCCATTCGCGTGGATCAAGGGAACTGTGGCTTTCGCTCAAGGCTTTCCCACAAGACTTTCCCACAAGACTTTCCCTCGAGGCTTTCCCACGAGGCTTTCACACGAGCCTTTCCCACAGGGCTGTCCCACGTGCCACCGTGGTGTGAGTCGATCCTCGGCGTGAACGTCGAGGCAGTGCAGGGAAAACAGGTTCTTCTGGAATGGACTTAGACATCTGGGGGACTCTTGGAATGCTGGCAAGGCCCTGGAGTCCCTCTCGCCTTTCCTGTGGAGATCTCCTCCTCTTGAGATGCGACGGGAACACGGGGAATTCTTTCCCAACCACGCAGGGAAAGAATCCCTCCTCTCAAGCTAGGAGGCGGAAACGGGGCTCCTCTGGATGTGGGCGGGACTGTTCTGCTTCCTCTCGAGTGGAGACGGGTATGTCGGGGAACTTCTTGAGTTGCAGCAAGGGTGTGAAGGACCCTTTGGAAGTTCCAGAGGTTAGGTGTGATTAGACTCGAGACGCCTCAGCGGAAATGGGCCTCATCTCGCCTGGAGGGCAGAACCTCCTGGATTTTCTCGAGTTACAGCAGGTGCTCTCGACATACGACGGGGACCTCAGGGACCCGGTGTGGTGGCCTCAGGAAAGGCCAGTCCCCATACAAGTTGCTCGGTGGCCTCTCGGGATTCCTCTCCCGTCGATACCGGGGCCTAAGACCTTGTGTGGAGTCGGTGCCGGAACCTGAGGATTCCTCTCCAGTGCTGACATGGATCTTGGGGAACTTCTGGAGTCTCCCCAGGGGAGTCAGTCCTCGTCTCGAGTGGAGGCATGCAGGTGCCCTTTCCTCCCAAGCTGTAGCAGCAGTGTCACGCTTCCCTTCGCGTGGATCAAGGGATCTGTGGCTTTCCCTCGAGGCTTTCCTACGAGACTTTCCCACAGGGCTGTCTCACGTGCCACCGTGGTGTGAGTCGATCCTCGGCTTGAAAGTCGAGGCAGTGCAGGGAAAACAGTTTTCCCTGGAATGGACTGAGACATCTGGGTGACTCTGCTAATTGTGGCACGACCCTGGAGTCCCTCTAGCCTTTCCTGTGGAGAGCACCTCCTCTTGAGATGCGACGGGAACGCAGGAAACTCTTTCCCGACCACGCAGGGAAAAGGATCCCTCCTCTCGAGCTAGGAGGCGGAAACGGGGCTCCTCTGGATGTGGGCGGGACTCTCGTGCTTCCTCTCGAGTGGAGACGGGTATGTCGGAGAAATTCTTGAGTTGCAACAAGGGTGTGAAGGACCCTTTGGAAGTTCCAGACGTTAGGTGTGATTAGCCTCGAGACGCCTCAGCGGAAATGGGCCTCATCTCGCCTGGAGGGGAGAACCTCCTGGATTTTCTTGAGTTGCGGCAGGTGATCTCGACTTACGACGGGGACCTCAGGGACCCGCTCTGGTGGCCTCAGGAAAGGCCAGTCCCCAATCGAGTTGCTCGGGGGCCACTTGGGATTCCTCTCCCGTCGATGCCGGGGCCTGAGACCTTGTGTGGAGTCGGTCCCGGAACCTGAGGATTCCTTTCCAGTGCTGACATGGATCTTGGGGTAGTTTTGGAGTCTCCCCAGGGGAGTCAGTCCTCTTCTCGATTGGGGGCATGCACGGGCGCATTCCTCCCGAGCTGTAGCAGCAGTGTCACGCTTCCCTTCGCGTGGATCAATGGATCTGTGTCTTTCCGAGGCTTTCCCACGAGGCTTTCCCACGAGGCTTTCCCACAGGGCTGTCCCACGTGCCACCTTGGTGTGAGTCGATCCTCGGCTTGAAAGTGGAGGCAGTGCAGGGAAAACAGGTTTCCCTGGAATGGACGGATACATCTCGGGGACTCTGGGAATGGTGGCACGACCCTGGAGTTCCTCTCGCCTTTCCAGTTGAGAGCTCCTCCTCTTGAGATGCGACGGGAACGCTGGCATTTCTTTCTCGACCACGCAGGGAAAGGATCCCTCCTCTCGAGATAGGAGGAGGAAACGGGGCTCCTCTGGATGTGAGCGGGACTCTCGTGCTTCCTCTCGAGTGCAGACGGGTATGTCGGGGAACTTCTTGAGTTGCAGCAAGGCTGTGAAGGACCCTTTGGAAGTTCCAGAGGTTAGGTGTGATTAGCCTTGAGACGCCTCAGCGGAAATGGGCCTCATCTCGCCTGGAGGGGACAACCTCCTGGATTTTCTCGAGTTGCGGCAGGTGTTCTCGTCTTACGACGGGGACTTCAGGGACCCGCTCTTGTGGCCTCAGGAAAGGCCAGTCCCCATGCGAGTTGCTCCAGGGCCTCTCGGGATTCCTCTCCCGTCGATGCCGGGGCCTAAGACCTTGTGTGGATTCGGTGCCGGAACCTGAGGATTCCTCTCCAGTGCTGACATGGATCTTGGGGTACTTCTGGAGTCTCCCCAGGGGAGTCAGGCCTCGTCTATAGTGGGGGCATGCACGTGCACTTTCCTCCCGAGCTGTAGCAGCAGTGTCACGCTTCACTTCGCGTGGATCAAGGGATCTGTGGCTTTCCCTCGAGGCTTTCCCACGAGGCTTTCCCACGAGGCTTTCCCACGCGGCTTTCCGACAGGGCTGTCCCACGTGCCACCGTGGTGAGAGTCGATCCTCGGCTTGAAAGTCGAGGCAGTGCAGGAAAAAAAAGGTTTCCCTGGAATGGACTGAGACATCTGGGGGCACTCTGGATGGTGGCGCACCCTGGTTTCTCAACTTTGCCATCCTCAAGACGCAGCCGCCTCCTTCCTTGAGATCCGACGGCACGCAACCGCCCTCGCCGACGGAACTCTCTTTCCCGACCACGCAGGAAGGATCCGATCGCTTCGAAGTAGGAGGCGCTCTCCACAGAAAGGAGAGGAAACTCCAGGTCGTGCCACCATTTCCAGAGTCCCCCAGATGTCTCAGTCCATTCCAGGGAAACGCTTTTTTTCCTGCAGCTGCCTCGACTTTCAAGCCGAGGATCGACTCTCACACGGTGGCACGGTGGACAGCCCTGTCGGAAAGCCGGTGGAAAGCCCGTCGTGGGAACAGCCTCGTGGAAAGCTCGAGGGAAGCCACAGATCCTTGATCCACGCGAAGTGAAGCGTTGACACGCTGCTACAGCTCGGGAGGAAAGTGCACGTGCATGCCCGCCACTATAGACTGAGGCCTGACTCCCCTGGGGAGACTCCAGAAGTACCCCCAAGATCCATGTCAGCACTGGAGAGGAATCCTCAGGTTCCGGCACGGAATCCACACAAGGTTTTAGGCCCGCGGCATCGGACGGGAGAGGAACTCGAGAGGCCGTGGAGCAACTCGGATGGGACTGGGCCTTCTTGAGGCCACAAGAGCGGTCCCTGAAGTCCCCGTCGTAAGAGAGAAAACTGCCGCACCTCGCAACACAGAAAAAAAACAAGATCAGGAGGTTGCTCCCTCCAGCGAGATGAGGCCCATTTTCCGCTGAGGCGTCTCAAGGCTAATCACACCTAACTCTGGAACTTCCAAAGGGTCCTTCACTAGCCTTGCTGGCAACTCAAGAAGTTCCCCGACATACCCGTCTGCACTCGAGAGGAAGCACGAGAGTCGCCGCTCACATCAGGAGGAGCCCCGTTTCCTCCCCTATCCGAGAGGCAGGATCGCTTTCCCTGCGTGGTCGAGAAAGAAATGCCAGCGTCCCCGTCGCCATCTCAAGAGGAGGAGCTCTCACTGGAAAGGCGAGAGGAAAACTCCAGGGTCGTGCCACCATTCCCAGAGTCCCGAGATGTATCCGTCCATTCCAGGAAACCTGTTTTCCCTGCACTGCCTCCACTTTCAAGCCGCGAGGATCGACTTCACACACAAGGTGGGCACGTGGACAGCCTGTGGGAAAGCTCGTGGGAAAGCCTCGTGGAAAGCCTCGCGAAAGACACAGATCCATTGATCCACCGCGAAGGGAAGCGTGACACTTGCTGCTACAAGCTCGGGAGGAATGCGCCCGGTGCATGCCCCAATCGAGAAGAGGACTGACTCCCGCTGGGGAGACTCCCAAACTACCGCAAGATCATGTCAGCACTGGAAAGGATCCTCAGGTTCCGGGGACCGACTCCACACAGGTCTCAGGCCGGCATCGACGGGAGAGGAATCCCAAGTGCCCCGAGCACTCGATTGGGACTGGCCTTTCCTGAGGCACCAGAGCGGCGGTCCTGAGGTCCCGTCGTAAGTCGAGATCACGCTGCCGAACCTCAAGAAAATCGCAGGAGGTCTCCCTTCCAGGCGAGATGAGGCCTCGTTTTCCGCTGAGGCGGTCTCGAGGGCTAACTCAACTACCGTCTGGACTTCCAAAGGGTCCTTCAACCCTTGTTGAAACTCAAGAATTTCTCCGACATACCGCTCTCCACTCGAGAGGAAGCACGAGAGTCCGCCACATCCAGAGGGAGCCCCGTTTTCCGCCTCCTAGCTCGAGAGGAGGATCCTTTTCCTGCGTGGTCGGGAAAGAGTTTCCTGCGTTCCCGTCGCATCTCAAGAGAGGTGGCTTCTCCACAGGAAGGCTAGAGGGACTCCAGGTCGTGCCACAATTAGCAGAGTCACCCAGATGTCTCAGTCCATTCCAGGGAAAACTGTTTTCCCTGCACTGCCGTCACTTTCAAAGCCGAGGATGACTCAACCACGGTGGCACGTGGGAGACAGCCCTGTGGGAAAGTCTCGTAGGAAAGCCTCGAGGGAAAGCCACAGATCCCTTGATCCACGGCGAAGGGAAGCGTGACAACTGCTGGCTACAGCTTGGGAGGAAAGGGCACTGCATGCCTCCACTCGAGACGAGGACTGACTCGCCTGGGGAGACTCCAGAAGTTCCCCAAGAATCCATGTCAGCACTGGAGAGGAATCCTCAGGTTCCGGCACCGACTCCACACAAGGTCTTAGGCCCCGGTATCGACGGGAGAGGAATCCCGGAGAGCACCGAGCAACTTGTAATGGGGACTGCGCATTTCTGAGGCCACACCCGGGTCCCCTGAGGTCCCGTCGTATGTCGGACACCTCTGTAACTCGAAAAATCCAGGAAGGCTTCTCCGCTCCAGGGCGAGATGAGGCCCATTTCCGCTGAGGCAAGGTCTCGAGTCTAATCAACTAACACTCTGGAACTTCAAGGGTCCTTCACACCTTTGGCCTGCAACTGCAAGAAGTTCCCCGACAATACCCGTCTCCACTCGAGAGGAAGGCAGAACAGTCCCGCCACATCCCAGAGGGAGCCCCGTTTCCGCCTCTAGCTTGAGAGGAGGGATTCCTTTCCTGCCGTGTTGGGAAAGAATTCCCGTGTTCCCGTCGCATCTCAGAGAGGGAATCTTTCACAGGAAAAGGCGAGAGGGACTCCAGGGCCTTGCCAGCATTCAAGAGTCCCCCAGATGTCTAAAGTCATTCCAAAGAACTGTTTTCCCTGCACTGCCTCGACGTTCAGCCGAGGATCGACTCACACCACGGTGGCACGTGGGACAGCCCTGTGGGAAAGGCTCCGTGTGAAAGCTCGTGGGAAGCCTCGAGGGAAACTGCTTGGGAAAGTGTCTTGTGGGAAAGCCTTGAGCGAAAGCCACAGTTCCCTTGATCCAACGCGAATGGAAGCTGGACACTGCTGCTACAGCTCGGAGGAAAGCGCATGTGCATGCCCCCACACGAGACGAGGACTGACTCCCCTAGGGAGACTCCAGAAGTACCCCCAAGATCATGTCGCACTGGAGAGAATCTTCAGGTTTCCGGGACGGACTCCAACAAGGTCTTAGGCCCGGCATCGTCTGGAGAGGAATCCAAGAGGCCCCCGAGCAAGTCGCATTGAGGACTGGCCTTTCCTGAGGCCACCAGAGCGGGTCCCTGAGGTCCCCATCGTAAGTCGAGAGCATCGGCCCCAACTCGAGAAGATAGAGGAGGTTCTACCCTCAACGAGATGAGCTCCATTTCACTGAGGCGTCTCGAGCTAATTACACCTAACCTGTGAAGCTTCCAGGGTCTTTCACACCATTGCTGCAACTCAAGAAGTTCCCCGACATACCAGTCTCCACTCGAGAGGAGCACGAGAGTCCCGCCCACATCCACGAGGAGCCCCCGTTTCCGCCTCCTTGCTCGAGAGGAGGGATCCTTTCCCTGCGTGGTCGGGAAAGAATTCCCGGCGTTCCGGTCGCATCTCAGAGGAGGCCTCTCCACAGGAAAGTCGAGAGGAACTCCAGGGTCGTGCCACCATTCCAGAGTCCGCCCAGATGTCTCAGTCCATTCCAGGGAACCCGTTTTCGCTGCACTGCCTCGAGTTTCAAGCGAGGATCGACAACCACGGGTGGCACGGTGGGCAGCCCTGTGGGAATCCTCGTGGGAAAGCCTCGTGGGAAAGCCTCGAGGGAAAGCCACAGATGCCTTGATCCACGCAAAGAAGAAGGGTGACATGCTGCTACAGCTCCCCGCGGAAAGCGCACGTGCATGTCCCATCGAGACGAGGACTGCTCCCTGGGAGACTCCAGAAGTACCCAAGATCCATGTCAGCACTGGAGAGGAATCCTCAGGTTCCGGCACCGAATCCACACAAGGTTTAGGTCCTGGCATCGACGGGAGAAGAATCCGAGAGGCCACCGAGCAACTCCGAATGGGGAACTGGCTGTTCCTGAGCCCACGAGAGTGGGTCCTGAATTCCCCGACGTAACTCGAGGCACCTGCCACAACTCGAGAAAATCCAGGAGTTCTCCCTCCAGGCGAGATGAGGCCATTTCGCGCTCGGCTTCTCAAGGCTAATCACACCTAAACTCTGGAACTTCCAAAGGGTCCTTCACTCCTTGCTTCAACTCA
>NW_017193784.1:0-9646 GCF_001704415.2 Capra hircus
GGATTCCTCTCCCTTCGATACCGGGGTCTAAGACCTTGTGTGGAGTCGGTGCCGGAACCTGAGACTTCCTCTCCAGTGCTGACATGGATCTTGGGTACATCTGGAGTCTCCCGAGGGGAGTCAGTCCTCGTCCCGAGTGGGGGCATGCACGTGCGCTCTCCTCCCGAGCTGTAGCAGCAGTGTCACGCTTCCATCCCGTGGATCAAGGGATCTATGGCTTTCCCTCGAGGCTTTTCACGAGGCTTTCCCACGAGGCTTTCCCACAGGGCTGTCCCACGTGCCAACGTGGTGTGAGTCGATCTCGCTTGAACGTCGAGGCAGTGCAGGGAAAACAGGTTTCCCTGGAATGGACTGAGACATCTGGGGGACTCTGGGAATGGTGGCACGACCCTGGAGTTCCTCTCGCCATTCCTGTGGAGAGGGCTCCTCTTGAGATGCCATGGGAAATCCAGGAATTCTTTCCCGACAACGCAGGGAAAGTATCCCTCCTCTCTAGCAAGGAGGCGGAAACGGGGGGCTCCTCTGGATGTGGGCGGGTCTCGTGGTTCCTGTCGAGTGGAGACGGGCATGTTGGGGAAGTTCTTGAGTTGCAGCAAGGGTGTGAAGGACCCTTTGGAAGTTCCAGAGTTTAGGTGTGATTAGCCTCGAGACGCCTCAGCGGAAATGGGCCTCATCTCGCCAGGAGAGGAGAACCTCCTGGATTTTCTCGAGTTGCAGCCGGTGCTCTCGACTTACGACGGGGACATCATGGACCCGCTCTTGTGGCCTCACGAAAGGCCAGTCCCATGCGAGTTGCTCATGGGCCTATGGGGATTCCTCTCCCGTTGATGCCGGGACCTAAGATCTTGTGTGGAGTCTGTGCCCAAACCTGAGGATTCCTCTCCATTGCTGACTTGTATCTTGGGTACTTCTGGAGTCTCCCCAGGGGAGTCAGTCCTCGTCTCGAGTGGGGGCATGCACGTGCACTTTCCTCCGAGCTGTAGCAGCAGTGTTGAGCTTCCCTTCGAGAGGATCAAGGGATCTGTGGCTTTCCTCGAGGCTTTCCCACGACGCTTTCCCACGACGCTTTCCACCAGGCTTTCCCACGAGGATTTCCCACAGTGATGTCCCACGTGCCAGTGGTGTCAGTCGATCCTCGGTTTGAAAGTCGAGGCAGTGCCGGGGAAACAGGCTTCCTGGAATGGACAGAGACATCTGGTTGACTCTGGGAATGGTGGCACGACCCTGGAGTTCCTCTCGCCTTTCCTGTGGAGAGCGCCTCCTCTTGAGATGTGACGGGAACGCGGGAATTCTTTTCCGACCACGCAGGGAAAGGATCCCTCCTCTCGAGCTAGGAGGCGGAAACGGGGCTCCTCTGGATGTGGGCGGGACTCTCGTGTTTCCTCTCGGGTGGAGTCGGGTATGTCGGGGAACTTCTTGAGTTGCAGCAAGGGTGTGAAGGACCCTTTGGAGGTTCCAGAGGTTCGGAGAATATCCTGGAGACGCCTCAGCAGAAATGGGCCTCATCTCGCCTGGAGGGGAGAACCTCCTGGATTTGCTCGAGTTGCGGCAGGTGCTCTCGACTTACGACGGGGAACTCAGGGACCCGCTCTGGTGGCCTCAGGAAAGGCCAGTCCCTATGCTAGTTGCTCTTGGGCCTCTTGGGATGCCTCTCCCGTCAATATTGGTGCCTAAGGCCTTGTGTGGAGTCGGTGCCAAAACCTGATGTTTCCTCTCCAGTGCTGACATGGATCTTGGGGTACTTCTGGAGTCTCCCCAGGGGAGTCAATCCTCGTCTCGAGTGGGGGCATGCACGTGCGCTTTCCTTCTGAGCTGTAGTAGCAGTGTCACGCTTCCCTTCACGTGCAACAAGGATCTGTGGCATTCCCTCGAGGATTTCTCACGAGGCTTTCCCACGAGGCTTTCCCACAGGGCTGTCCCACGTGCCACGTGCTGTGAGTCGTCCTCGCTTGAAAGTCGAGGCAGTGGGGAAAACAGGTTTCCCTGGAATGGACTGAGACATATGGGGGACTCTGGGAATGTGGCACGACCCTGGAGTTCCTCTCGCCTTTCCTGTGGAAGAGCGCCTCCACTTGAGATGCGACGGGAACGGCCGGGAATTCTTTCCCGACCAACGCAGGGAAAGGATCCCTCTCTAGAGCTAGGAGGCGGAACGGGGCTCCTCTAGATGGTAGGCGGGACTCTCGTGCTCCCTCTCGAGTGGAGACAGGGAATCTCGCGGAACTTCTTGAGTTGGAGCAAGGGTGTGAAGGACCCTTTGGAAGTTCCAGAGTTTAGGTGTGAATAGCCTCGAGACGCCTCAGCGGAAATGGGCCTCATCTCGCCTGGAGTGGAGAACCTCCTGGATTTTCTCGAGTTGCATCAGGTGCTCTCGACTTAAGACGGGGACCTCAGGGACCCCTCTGGTGGCCTCGGGAAAGGCCAGTCCCCATGCGAGTTGCTCGGGGCCTCTCGGGATTCCTCTCCATCGATTATAGTGCCTAAGACCTTGTGTGGAGTCGGTGCCGGAACCTGAGGATTCCTCTCCAGTGCTGACATGGATCTTGGGGTACTTCTGGAGTCTCCCCAGGGAGTCTGTCCTCGTCTCGAGTGGGGGTATGCACGTGCGCTTTCCTCCCGAGCTGTAGCAGCAGTGTCGCGCTTCCTTTCGCGTGGATCAACGGATCTGTTGCTTTCCCTCGAGGCTTTCCCACGAGGCTTCCCACGAGGCTTTCCACGAGGCTTTCCCACACGGCTGTCCCACGTGCCACCGTGGTGTGAGTCGATCCTCGGGCTTGAAGTCAACGCAGTGCAGGGAAAACTGGTTTCCCTGGAATGGACGCAGACATTTTGGGGACTCTGGGAATGGTAGCACGACACTCGAGTTCCTCTCGCCTTTCCTGTGGAGAGCTCCTCTCTTGAGATCCCACGGAAACGCCGGGAAATCTTTCCCGAGCACGCAGGGAAAGGATCACTCCTCTCGAGGTAGGAGGCGGAAACGGGTCTCCTCTGGATGTGGGCGGGACTCTCGTGCTTCCTCTCGAGTTGAGTCGGGTATATCGGGGAACTTCCTGAGTTGCAGCAAGGGTGTGAAGGACCCTTTGGAAGTTCCAGAGGTTAGGTGTGATTAACCTCGAGACGCCTCAGCGGAAATGGGCCTCATCTCGCCTGGAGGGGAGAACCTCGTGGATTTTCGCGAGTTGCGACAGGTGCTCTCGACTTAGGATGGGACCTTAGGGACCCGCTCTTGTGGCCTCAGGAAAGGCCAGTCCCCATGCGAGTCGCTCGACGGCCTCTCGGGATTCCTCTTTCGACGATGTCGGGGGCCTAAGACCTTGTGTGGATTCGGTGCCGGAACCTGACGATTCCTCTCCAGTGCTGACATGGATCTTGGGGTACTTCTGGAGACTCCCCAGGAGACTCAGTCCTCGTCTCGAGTGGGGGCATGCACGTGCGCATTTCCTCCAGAGTTGAAGCAGCAGTGTCACACTTCCCTTTGCTTGGATCAAGGGATCTGTGGCTTTCCCTCGAGGCTTTCCACGAGGCTTTCCACGAGGCTTTCCACAGGGCTGTACCACGTGCCACCGTGGGTGTGAGTCGATCCTCGGCTTGAAAGTCGAGGCAGTGCAGGGAAAAGAGTTTTCCCTGGAATGGACTGAGACCTCTCGGGGACTTTGGGAATCGTGGCACGACCTGGAGTTCTTCTCGCCTTTCCTGTGGAGAGCGCCTCCTCTTGAGATGCTATGGAACGCCGGGAATTCTTTTCCGACCACGCAGGGAAAGGATCCCTCCTCTCGAGCTAGGAGGCGGAAACGGGGCTCCTCTGGATGTGGGCGGGACTCTCGTGTTTCCTCTCGGGTGGAGTCGGGTATGTCGGGGAACTTCTTGAGTTGCAGCAAGGGTGTGAAGGACCCTTTGGAGGTTCCAGAGGTTTCGGAGAATATCCTGGAGACGCCTCAGCAGAAATGGGCCTCATCTCGCCTGGAGGGGAGAACCTCCTGGATTTTCTCGAGTTGCGGGCAGGTGCTCTCGACTTACGACGGGGAACTCAGGGACCCGCTCTGGTGGCCTCAGGAAAGGCCAGTCCCTATGCTAGTTGCTCTTGGGCCTCTTGGGATGCCTCTCCGTCAATATTGGTGCCTAAGGCCTTGTGTGGAGTCGGTGCCAAAACCTGATGTTTCCTCTCCAGTGCTGACATGGATCTTGGGGTACTTCTGGAGTCTCCCCAGGGGAGTCAATCCTCGTCTCGAGTGGGGGCATGCACGTGCGCTTTCCTTCCGAGCTGTAGTAGCAGTGTCACGCTTCCCTTCACGTGCAACAAGTGATCTGTGGCATTCCCTCGAGGATTTCTCACGAGGCTTTCCCACGGAGGCCTTTCCACAGGGCTGTCCCACGTGCCACCGTGCTGTGAGTCGATCCTCGGCTTGAAAGTCGAGGCAGTGCAGGGAAAACAGGTTTCCCTGGAATGGACTGAGACATCTGGGGGACTCTGGGAATGGGGCCTGATCTGGAGTTCTTCTCGCCTTTCCTGTGGAGAGCGCCTCCTCTTGAGATGCGACGGGAACGCTAGGAATTCTTTCCCGACCACGCAGGGAAAGGATCCCTCCTCTCGAGTGAGCAGGCGGAAACGGGACCACTCTGGATATGGGCGGGACTCTCGGATTCCTCTTGAGTGGAGACGGGTATGTCGGGGAACTTCTTGAGTTGCAGCAAGGGTGTGAAGGACCCTTTGGAAGTTCCAGAGTTTAAGTGTGATTACCCCCTTGTTGCCTCAGCGGAAATGGGCCTCATCTCGCCTGGAGGGGAGAAACCTCCTGGATTTTCTCGAGTTTGGCAGCAGGTGCTATAGACTTACGATGGGGACCTCAGGGACCTGTTCTGTTGGCCTTCAGAAAAGGCCAGTTCCCCATGCGAGTTGCTTGGGGGCCTCTCGGGATTCCTCTCCCGTCGATGCTGGGGCCTAAGAAATTGAGTGGAGTCGGTGCCGGAACCTGAGGATTCCTCTCCAATGCTGACATGGATCTTGGGTACTTCTGGTGTCTCCCCAGGGGAGTCAGTCCTCGTCTCGGAGTTGGGGCATGCACGTGCGCGTTCCTCCCGAGCTTAGCAGCAGTGTCACGCTTCCCTTCCGGGGATCAAGGGATCTGTAGCATTCCCTCCAGGCTTTCCTAGGAGGTTTCCCACGAGGCTTTCCCACAGGGCTGTCCCACGAGCCACCGTGGTGTGAGTCGATCCTCGCTTAAAGTCGAGTCAGTGCAGGGAAAACAGGTTTCCCTGGAATGGACTGAGACATCCAGGGGACTCTGGGAATGGTGGCACGACCCTGGAGTTCCTCTCGCCTTTCCTGTGGAGAGCGCCTCCTCTTGAGATGTGACAGGAACACCGGGAATTCTATCCCGACCACGCAGGGAAGGATACCACCTCTCGAGCTAGGAGGCGGAATCGGGGCTCCTCTGGATGTGGGCGGGACTGTCGTGCTTCCTGTCGAGTGGAGACGGGATATGTCGGGGAACTTCTTGAGTTGCAGCAAGGGTGTGAAGGACCCTTTGGAAGTTCCAGAGGTTCGGTGAATATCCTGGAGACGCCTCAGCAGAAATGGGCCTCATCTCGCCTGGAGGGGAGAACCTCCTGGATTTTCTCGAAGTTGCGGCAAGTGCTCTCGACGTACGACGGGGACCTCAGGGACCCGCTCTGGTGGCCTCAGGAAAGGCCAGTCCCATGCTAGTTGCTCTGGGGCCTCTTGGGATGCCTGTCCCGTCAATATCGGTGCCTAAGGCCTTGTGTGGAGTCGGTGCCAGAACCTGATGTTTCCTCTCCAGTGCTGACATGGATCTTGGGGTACTTCTGGAGTCTCCCCAGGGCAGTCAATCCTCGTCTCGAGTGGGGGCATGCACGTGCGCTTTCCTTCCAAGCTGTAGTAGCAGTGTCACGCTTCCCTTCACGTGCAACAAGGGATCTGTGGCATTCCCTCGAGGATTTCCCACGAGGCTTTCCCACGAGGCTTTCCCACAGGGCTGTCCCACGTGCCACCGTGCTGTGAGTCGATCCTCGGCTTGAAAGTCGAGGCAGTGCAGGGAAAACAGGTTTCCCTGGAATGGACTGAGACATCTGGGGGACTCTGGGAATGGGGCCTGATCCTGGAGTTCTTCTCGCCTTTCCTGTGGAGAGCGCCTCCTCTTGAGATGCGACGGGAACGCTAGGAATTCTTTCCCGACCACGCAGGGAAAGGATCCCTCCTCTCGAGCGAGCAGGCGGAAACGGGGCCACTCTGGATATGGGCGGGACTCTCGGATTCCTCTTGAGTGGAGACGGGTATGTCGGGGAACTTCTTGAGTTGCAGCAAGGGTGTGAAGACCTTTGGAAGTTCCAGAGTTAAAGTGTGATTACCCCCTAGTTGCCTCAGCATAAATGGGCCTCATCTCACCTGGAGGGGAGAACCTCCTGGATTTTCTCGAGTTGCGGCAGGTGCTCTCGACTTACGATGGGGACCTCAGGGATCCGCTCTGGTGCCTCAGGAAAGGCCAGTCCCATGCGAGTAGCTCGGGGGCCTCTCGGGAATCCTCTCCCGTCGATGCTGGGCTAACACCTTGTGTGGACTCAGTGCCGGAACCTGAGGATCCCTCTCCAGTGCAGACATGGATCTTAGGGTACTTCTGGAGTCTCCCCAGGGGCAGTCAGTCCTCGACTCGAGGTGGGGGCATGCACGTGCGCTTTCCTCCCGAGCTCTAGCAGCAGTGTCGCGCTTCCCTTCCCGTGGATCAAGGGATCTGTGTCTTTCCCTCGAGGCTTTCCCACGAGGCTTTCCCACAGGGCTGTCCCACGTGCCACGGTGGTGTGAGTCGATCCTTGGCTTGAAAGTCGAGGCAGTGCAGGGAAAACAGTTTTCCCTGGAATGGACTGAGACATCCAGGGGACTCTGGGAATGGTGGCACGACCCTGGAGTTCTCTCGCCTTTCCTGTGGAGAGCACCTCCTCTTGAGATGCAACGGGAACGCCGGGAATTCTTTCCGACCACGATGGGAAAGGATCCTCCCCTCCAGCTAGGAGGCGGAAACGGGGCTCCTCTGGATGTGGGCGGGACTCTCGTGCTTCCTCTCGAGTGGAGACGGGTATGTCGGGGATCTTCTTGAGTTGCAGCAAGGGTGTGAAGGACCCTTTGTAAGTTCCAGATGTTAGATGTGATTAGCCTCGAGTCGCCTCAGCGGAAATGGGCCTTATCTCGCCTGGAGGGGGAACCTCCTGGATTTTCTCGAGTTGCGGCAGGTGCTCTCGACTTACGACGGGGACCAAGGGACACGATCTGGTGCCTCAGGAAAGGCCAGTCCCCATGCGAGTTGCTCGGGGTCTCTCGGATTCCTCTCCCTTCGATGCCGGGGCCTAAGACCTTGTGTGGAGTCGGTCCTGGAACCTGAGGGTTCCTCTCCAGTGCTGATATGGATCTTGGGGTACTTCTGGAGTCTCCCCAGTGGAGTCAGTCCTCGTCTCGAGTGGGGGCATGCACGTGCCGCTTTCCTCCCGAGCTGGAGCAGCAGTGTCACTCTTCCCTACGCGTGGATCAAGGGATCTGTGGCTTTCCCTCGAGGCTTTCCCATGAGGCTTTCCCAGGAGCCTTTCCCACAGGGCTGTCCAACGTGCCATCGCGGTGTGAGTCGATCCTCGGCTTGAAAGTCGAGGCAGTGCAGGGAAAACAGGTTTCCCTGGAATGGACTGAGACATCTGGGGGACTCTGGAATGGAGCCTGATACTGGAGTTCCTCTCGCCTTACCTGTGGAGAGTGCCTACTCTTGAGATGAGACGGGAACGCTAGAAATTCTTTCCAGACCACGCAGGGAAAGGATCCCTCCTCTCGCGAGCTAGCAGGCGGAAACGGGGCCACTCTGGATATGGGCGGGAACCTCGGTTCCTCTTGAGTGGAGACGGGTATGTCGGGGAATTCTTGAGTTGCAGCAAGGGTGTGAAGGACCCTTTGGAAGTTCCAGAGTTTAAGTGTGATTACCCCCTTGTTGCCTCAGCGGAAATGGGCCTCATCTCGCCTGGAGGGGAGAACCTCCTGGATTTTCTCGAGTTGCAGCAGGTGCTCTAGATTTACGATGGGGACCTCAGGGACCTGTTCTGTTGGCCTCAGAAAAGGCCAGTCCCCATGCGAGTTGCTCGGGGGGCCTCTCGGGATTCCTCTCCCGTCGATGCCAGTACCTAAAGACCTTGTGCGGAGACGGTGCCGCAACCTAAGGATTCCTCTCCAGTGCTGACATGGATCTTGGGGTACTTCTGGAGTCTCCCCATGGGAGTCAGTCCTTGTCTCGAGTGGGGGCATGCACGTGCGATTTCCTCCTAAGCTGTATCAGCAGTGTCCCGCTTCCCTTCGCGTGGATCAAGGGATCAGTGGCCTTCCTCGAGGCTTTCCCCGAGGCTTTCCCACGAAGCTTTCCAACAGGGCTGTCCCACGTGCCACCGTGGTGTGAGTCGATCCTCGGCTTGAAAGTGGAGGCAGTGCAGGAAAAACAGGTTTCCCTGGAATGGACTGAGACATCAGGGGACTCTGGAATGGTGGCACGACCCTGGAGTTCCTCTCGCCTTTCCTGTGGAGAGCGCCTCTTCTTGAGATGCAACGGAAGCCTGGAATTCTTTCCCAACCACGCAGGGGAAGGTTCACTCCTCTCGATCTAGGAGGGGGAAACGGGGCTCCCCTGGATGTGGTCGAGACTCTCGTGCTTCCTCTCGAGTGGAGACGGGTATGTCGTGGAACTTGTCGAGGTGAAGTAAGGGTGTGAAGGATCCTTTGGAAGGTCTCGACGTTAGGCGTGATTAGCCTCTAGACGCCTCAGCGGAAATGGGCCTCATCTCGCCTGGAGGGAGAACCTCCTGGATTTTCTCGAGTTGCGGCCGGAGCTCTCGACTTACGACGGGGACCTCAGGGATCGCTTGGTGGCCTCAGAAAAGGCCAGTCCCCATGCGAATTGCTCGGGGGCCTCTCCGGATTCCTCTCCCTTCGATGCCGAGGCCTAAGACCTTGTGTGGAGTTGGTGCCGGAACAGGGGGATTCCTCTCCAGTGCTGACATGGATCTTGGGGTACTTCTGGAGTCTCCACCAGGGATTCAGTCTCGTCTCGTCTTAGGTCATTCACGTGCACTTTCCTCCCGAGCTGTAACAGCAGTGTCATGCTTCCCTTCGCGTGATGAAGAAATCTGCGGCTTTAACTCGAGGTTTTCGCAGGAGGCTTTCCCACGTGGCTTTCCCACAGGGCTGTCCCACGTGCACCGTGGTGTGAGTCGATCCTCGGCTTGAAAGTCGAGGCAGTGCAGGGAAAACAGATTTCCCCTGAAATGGACTGAGACCTCTGGGGGACTCTGGAAATGGTGGCACAACCCTGGAGTTCCTCTCGCCTTTCCTGTGGAGAGCGACCCTCTTTGAGATGTGATGGGAACGCCGCGAATTCTTTCCCGACCACGCAGGGAAAGGATCCCTCCTCTCGAGCTAGGAGGCCGAAACGGGGCTCCTCTGGATGTGGGCGGGACTCTCGTGCTTCCTCTCGAGTGGAGACGGGTATGTGGGGGAACTTCTTGAGTTGCAGCAAGGGTGTGAAGGACCATAGGAAGTTCCAAGGTTAGGTGTGATTAGCTCGAGATGCCTCAGCGGAAATGGGCCTCATCTCGCCGGAGGGAGAAC